>NC_133649.1:74245544-74357314 GCF_009905375.1 Apium graveolens
AAATATGTTTTCTATCTTTGTAAATTCTAAGAACCAACACTCTTACAAAATCAGAAACAGTAAAATCTCAGTTTAGGCCCATGTATCAAAAGCTTAATGATACTTGCGAGAGTCTCTATTGCACCATTTCAGTAGCCAACAGTGACACTCCTGTTAGTTTGACCCGTTGACCTAACGGGAGTATCTGTATAAACAAATCACCTCTCTATAAACACATAACTTAAAAAATCATCTCTACACTTCATGGAAGATATGTTGTAAGGTTCTTAATGATATAATCAAATTCTTCAATAAAATTATAATAGTAGCTCAATTCTTTTAACAGACTATAACAACTGGGCATTCTGACAAATGAAAGCCCTAATGTTAAAATTCCGGTGTTAAACTACATGAAAATGGTGGCAGAAGTGCACCCAATGGCGGAATGAGGACTGGGCTAGGGACTCGGTTAATTTTTTAATATCTAGTACTACCTCCATCCCATGAAATTATATACATTCATTATTTACAGGCATTTCGAGATTTCTATAAAGTATAATTTTATAATGTTTTTTTAATTTTTTTTCTTTTGAATAAAAATTTAAACATAAGATTTTTATTCAGGGAAAGAAAATTTTAAAAAAATATTGTTGAGTTATATTTTAAATGAGTATTAAAAAATATGCCAAAAAGTAATGTATAGAATTCAATGAGAGAGGTAGTATTATATATTTAGCTCAAGTAAAAGTTTAGTAAGCCCCACTGATATACATTCGCGGGCCCGGGCCAGCCCCCCTCAATGGGCTTAGAACTTTAAAAAAGTTGAATACTGGGGTTGACTAGTTTCTTTCTAATTATTAAATTTTGCTTTAGGTAAAATTTTAGTATAGGTAGTTGATTGTAATTGTTAATAATTAGACATGTCCATCTGTTAACATGTATGCATATTTTTATTAATTTGGATATAGTGTCGGTGTGAAATGAGCTATAGACGTGAGTAAAAAAAATAATTAATTTTTAGCTCTTTATCATGATTCTGAGAGCAATATATAGCAGTTAAAGTTCTCTAGATGTGGTAATGCTAAACCCGAAAAATTACATAAAAAGCATGTAGTTTTTGTCTTTATGTGCTCTTTAAAATTAAAGACATTGAAAATTTTATACTGTTACTAGGTTTAGTTTAATTTTGTGATTTTAATTTAAATGCTACTTTAGGGGTGAAATCGTACAATTGCAAAAATCTGATATACACGATGTACATGCTATTATAATAGGATTCTGTCTACATTGCAACTTGCAGCTAACACCTAATTGCCTGAGACTAAGGGCTCATTTATTAAATCTGAACAGAATTTTCTGAATAGTTAAAATTTCTGAATCAGTAATAATCTGAACAGTAATAAATAAAATTATTTGATAAAATTATTTAAATTTCTTAATGATAACATTAACCTGTTTGTGGTTGAGTGGTTGATAATATTCGATAATTCTTTTTTTTAAAAGTTGTTTAAATTAAAATATATATAATTAAAATATTTTTTTGATAAGTTAAAATTTTATCATTTTGTAATAATTAGGCAACTTTAAAAACTAGACCGTAAATAAGTACAATCACTAATAATCTTAAGATAATACAACATATTAAAAATGAAAATATTTTTTTAAATATATATATGTGTTTTTTTCAAGAGAGAACCCTTTTTATACCTTGATTCTATTATAAAATTTCATCAAATATATTGCTAACGTAGAAAGATGATTATATATTTAAATATAATAAAAAGTTTAACAATTGAAATTTGAAAAAGAAATTGATTTTAAATTTGATTCTATTATGCAATAATTTTGGATAACTCTGATTTTACTGCAAAACCATTTTAAACAATTTCATCAAATTACAATTATTTTTAAATAAAAAATTGTGCAATTTATCATTAATTTGGTAATTAAAATTTATAACTATATATGATGAAAAATGAAATAAATTATATATATATATATATTTTTAAATAATAGTTCATCTCTATATAAAAAGTATTTCATGTATTGACATCCCCAATATATATAAGTTTCAAAGAAAGTTTACGTATTTTTCTATTTTAATTCAAATAATTATAAATTTAATTATTTTTGATTCATTCATAAGTAATTTAAATTAAACTTTTACTTCCTAAATACAAAACATAAAATTTAAAAATTTACAAACTTTTTTAGCCACAAAATTCACTACATGTGTTTACATACTACTAAGAGGACAAGAAGATTGTTTTTACTGGAAGGTGGTTGGACCCGTCTTCCAGGGTGTAGTTGTGTCAAATTTGAGTTGGTGCCTGTTGTGCAAAACATGCCTGTACTATAACAAGATTAATTCAAATTGACAGCCCTAAGTAAGTTGTATGATAAACTAAGTTTGTCTTTTGTATTGTATTATTTGAGTTTGTAAAAGTGTCAATAGATTAGACTAGAGTATTTTTCTGTAAATAGTCTCAAGCCTAAGAATAAACTCTGGAAGAAAATCATAAAGATCATGCACTACTAGAAAAATGCCCTTAGACATCGGTTATAAACCGATGTTTTTTTTAAACCGATGTCTTCACATGTGTAGAGAAAGGTAGGGGTCTTTAACATCGGTTTTTAGTCGATGTTAAAGATGTACATAGACATCAATTTTCTTAGCAAACTGATGTATAATTAGCCCTTTTTTTAATAATATGTTAAAACTAGATTGTGAAAAATGGTATTTAAGAGGTTAAAAAGCATTATAAACATATAACAGGGAATAACTTTTAACTGATAGACATCAGATTCTTAAAATAACTGATGTCTTACACTGTATTTTACATCGATTTATTTACTCAACCAACGTTAAACATAACTTATAACATCAGTTTTACTTGAGGAAGCGATGTGAAACTTCTACTTTAACATCGGTTGTGTAAGTTAAACCGATGTACATTGTTCTGGAAGACATCAGTTTTCTTTTGATTTACTTTTATATACTTGCACAAAGCGACGTGTTTTAGCATTTTAGACATCGTTTTGATTCCTATAATTCGACTTTTTTGTTAGTTTAGACATCATTTTTAGTTTATGCAGGTGATGTGTTTTTAGTTGCTTCTCAGTTTTATA
Organism: Apium graveolens; assembly: GCF_009905375.1. Classification (NCBI taxonomy): domain Eukaryota; kingdom Viridiplantae; phylum Streptophyta; class Magnoliopsida; order Apiales; family Apiaceae; genus Apium; species Apium graveolens. Next base: position 74,248,653 of record NC_133649.1, read on the forward strand.
ACAAGAACTGATGTTTTTCTTTTTTTAAAAAAATAAGCCTGTGCATTTGTGCTTAAACCCAGACAAAAAAAATACTAAATCAATATCCAACAAACAACCAGAAATATACTAAATCAACTTCCATGTCTACAACCATCTAACTTTGCTCATGTTACTATAAAATGCTAATACATGTTGAAAGACAAGAACGGTCCTACTTTCGGGGAAAACAACTAAAGCTTCAAAATGTCGACTATAGTTCTTACTGAAATAACGAATCAAGCTCTGCTCTATCCATACACAACTATGCAATTGCTGCTTTTGTGGCCCTTCTATTTAAACTTGACATTCCTCGATAACCACCACCATTTGTGGTGATGGTGATGTCTTTCAGCTTCTTGTTGCTTTTACAATTTTGCCCTCGTGTCCCGTAAACAAGCTTTGTAGATTTTCTCCCAAGAATCAAATTTTTGTTTCAGAGCCCAAAACTCTTCATCAACATTTTTTGATTCTGAATTAGCCTCAACAATAGAAAGCGCTTGATTATCAAATTTATGTGACTGGTACTTTTCAAATTCTTTTGTGAGATGACTAAATGCAATCGTGTTACTCTCAGAAGCATTATCGACACCCTTTCTAGCAGCAACAAGGCTCATCTGTGTTTGTTAGAGTGAGTTCCAGGGATCAACTTCGAAAAGTTACTTTCAACAATAGAAGTTTTTAAGCAAGTAAAACAACATTACACACATAAAAAAGTCGGTCAGTTTCTCTCGCTTTCTCTTGGTATTCTAACAATCGAGATTCATATTGTTCTACTTGGGCCCTGAGTTCTGTCTTTTCCTGTTCCTGTTTTCTAATGGCAATTTCTGCCTCTAAAACCCGATTTTGAAGCAATTGTACAAGTGAAGGCCAATTTAGGTTACTCTGTTGAAGCATCAAAGTAAGGAGGGTGTTTGTCACAATATTCAGTGTACAGATATAATGAAGAATAAACTACACAAGAAATCTCACTGTTGTGGCTAAAACACTAAGTGCCTTGATCTTTATACTTATTCCATTGGAAATTTATAAAAAAATCCGCATTGTCTTTTTCAAAATTAAAGCACGATTGTCTAATAAATTATATAAGATATCACACTCGCCGTTCTCCAATTTTTACATTTGTTTTTAGCAATCATTAGTGTTATTAATCATTAGTTTTACTTTAACTGCAAAATTGCAATAACTTCATTACTTGGCATTTGGAAAAATTAGCAGAGAATTTGGCACAATATAAATACAAAATCATGGTACATATAACCTTGTGAAACATGGAAACAAGTTTTTTTCTTTCATCAAAGGAAAAAGAAAATACAACCAAATGGCAACAAAACACTACGAAGGTACGAAAATAATATCTACTATCTCAGAGTACCTTTACAGTTGAATTCATAAGGTCCTGGATGCCCCTAGAATCTGAACTATCATAATTTGATCTTGTCAAATTCTGCAAGCGATTAAAATGCTTTCATACTAACAGCCCACGTATTACTGAAAAATTAACAACAACCGTGGTTTTATAACAATAACAATGACTATAATATCATGTTAGTAAGGCATTCATACCCGACTGGAATATAAGAGCAGCACTCAGTTCGTCATTAAGTCTTTTTGCAACTTGCTTCCTCAAATTTATTACAATACTGTATTGCCTTTGAACAATATCAGCACATACAACTGCAGAAACATGTTAACCAACTATAAATTCAAGCACTTTATTTCTGTATAAAAATGGAGAGTAGTGGGATACACGATACTACTGTGTAAACTTTAGAATATAAATTACACATCAACAAAATGTTATTCTTTTTTCTCATACCAATACATAAATATATATCTGATAACAGACAACTTAATTAATCATAAGGGTATCTTCATCCAACAAAACCAAAATAAAACCAAAACAAAAAATAAAAAGGAAATGTAATTCTTACATGATTGTAGTGTAATCGTCGCTTTCTTCAATTCCTTGAAGTCACAACGAGCCAGATGACGACGAAAGTATTTCTGCACCTTAAGTGTGCCTTGTAAAATTCATTTTCTAGTATCCTCTAATGCCCCAATCTATTAGGCCAGATAGCACATCACTGTAATAATTTATTAAAGTAGTGTAATTTCAAATATGAGCAAACATGATGCACTTTTGACATGAATCTATGAGGACTAATTTTAGTGTATTTCACTGAAAGCGGTTGAATGTTTGGTGAAGTGGAATAAGTAAATTAGGAAATCACAAATTTCTGTAATCTTATCCTTTGGGTGTTTCATATTTGGTACATACAGATAATTACTTTTACATATTCTCTCATCTCATAAAAACCAGTTTCAAAATGATGTTACTCGAAATATGGGTCAAAATTCAGAATTAATGAGATTTTTTTTGTTTAAGTTGATGCATATCATTTGTATGCTTTTTAAGAACTATTTTCAGTCATGTAATATTTTACTTTCTGATTTTATGGATCACCTTATTTTAGATGTTAATAACTTGTCACTGTTTTTGAATGCCAAAAAGGAAGCTTCTTCAGGATTTGGAGATTGTATAAATTAAGGTTTCTACTATGTCCCTTGTAATTAGTAATATATAAGGTTTGAATGGAAACTTAACAATGACACCCGATATGGATGACTTATACTTCATAATTCATATTAATTACTCCCTATTTAAATATTTTAAATTTTACATATTCTGGCAGATAAATTCTTTTGGGTAAACTCTTTGTGACTTGTTACTTTCTGTTTATCCAGAAAAAGGCTTTTCTTTAATTGGATGAATTAAGCTTTGGCTGACATTTGTTAGTGAGACCTTGTTCGTTATTCCTTGTTCACTTAGCTCATTTATTTTAATGATGATTTCATATCTGATCTACCTGTTTTTGGCAATATAATATCGAATGCATCTAATCTAACATGTGTATAAAACTCACCTGCCCAATGCGGAAATATAACTTTGTATAACCAACTTGATACATTTCAAGCTGGACTCCAAATTGCTGGAGAATGGAGGCTGATATACTTAGTGGATCCTGAGAGACACCTAAAATAGCGTCCCCCTTTAGTGAAATTGCAAACTACAATTCTGCAGTTTTTAAATCAGTAAGAAAATCATAAACGCATCAACACATGTACAGATGAGAAAACTTGATAGACACAAGCAATATAGTATAAACCAACCTCCGTGGTTACGTACTATGCACCATGTATCAATGCACATTTCACACCAAAATCATTATGTATTGATGAAATTATGTTAGTTAAAAAACTTTACTTTTTAGAATCGGGTAAATAAGAATTTCCCTTACTTACAGTAAATTAATTTATGTTAATGCACTACCGAGTTTAACTTTTATATCTAATGAGCTGTCAATGACAATTTGTGTACATTGAACAAAAATACAAGAAAATCGGTTTAGGCTTTTCATGAACATTATACAAAATTTCATACACGAACACACTCTTACACATACCAAATATTCCGTATTAAGGTTACTCGATTCGTAACTAAAAAATATCTCAATTGTGGATGATAACAAGGTCACACACACCAAATTGATTTTCATTAATAACAAGGTAAACTCTACATAGCTAAAACACAACACTACAATCATAAATCATGAACAATGCACACATTACAACATGTTATTCCCAGTGGACTAACAATGAGATTTACAGAAGGGGGGGATGAATGTAAATCTCAAAACTTTTTCAAGTTTTGAGTAGTTTCTAAGGCTAAGTGTTTTAGTGAGCAAATGTGTGTGAATGGACTTGAAGCTAATACAGACAGATATATATTCAAACACAAATGTAAAGAACACAAAGAACTTAAAAACTTTTCTGGTGAATTTGTTGTTCCACCAGAGATGTGTTATTTCAGAAAATCTGTGATTCAAGGAATTAAATCACAGCTGCTTCCTAGTACAAACTAGATGATTTTCTCTCTGGATTTTTCTAAACAGCTCTGGAAAATTCACATCTAATTACTAGCTGCTACTTGGTTTATATATCACCAAGTTTACAAGTGAAGACAAAACTGTAAAATACAATTAAAAAGGCTCTTCACATGTTTCTTCTTCATTTCTCTATCCAATGCAATTTAGGCTTAGCTGTTAATCTTTGAATACTTCCTTGTTTGTACCAGAATGGAAATGCTGCATTTTCTTGATTCCTCCTAGAGGCTTCCACATTCCAGTTTGTCTCTGTCAACCCATGTGCCTCTGTCAGCTTATGAATTGTCACTATCAACTGCTAATGAACTAAGCATCCGTTGAAGCTTTCATCCGTTGATGCCTTATCCGTTGAGGCTTTATCCGTTGAAGCTTTATCCGTTGATGCATTAGCAGTTGAAGTCTTTATCCATTAAAGCACTTATCCGTTGATGGATATTATCCGTTGAAGCTTTAGAGACATCCGTTGAAGCTTTGTTTCTTATCCGTTGAAGGTCTTCAATATCAGTTGATACTTCTTCACTTATACAAAATTATAAGGCATGAAATATTTACAATTAGCCCTCCTATTTGCATATCCACTAGTAGTCAACATGACTGATAATTTCCTACAACATCTAAGAATTACAACTTGAATCCAGAGAATGAAATGTGCTACAATACTAAACTTATTGCTAAGTAAAGCTACTCCTTCAACGGATAGCCAAGATGGTTTTATCCGTTGAGGCTACAAACACTAGATTTCTACTTAAGTATTTTATATAACTTATCATCAAACTAATACACATATTCCTAACAATCTCCCCCTATTTATGTCTACTAGAACTGTAGGCATAAATTTGGGTTTAGCTTGATGATAACAAAACACTTGACAAATATATTAACTGTAATAAAGCAGAAATTCAAAAGTGCTGCAAAAATGTGTATGCTGAGATGGAATTGAAGAATTACATTATTTCCAAGGGTGCTCCTTTAGCCTGAGCAGATTAATTTCTTTTCCTTTGATCCCTTGTTTTCTTTCCTAGCCTCCTGTCATTCTCCTCTATTTGAAGTTGAAGTTGTTTGTAGAACTCAGCTTCATCTTCTTCATTGATGTCCAACTTAGATTGCATATCCTTGAGAGTTTCATTACTGGCAATCTTGAGCTGATCTTCAAGTCTGAAAAATCTTCTGACTCCTTTGTTGTCTCTGAACTTCATCAACCAATGAGGTGATTTGTGAACTGTAATTCCTCTTTCTTGAATGAGTAATGTTCTAGGCAAGGCATTGGGCTCCCACCAAGTTTTCCTTATGTTGGCAATCTTGTTGAGAATCTCAGTCTTGGCAGTCCTGGTAAAGCCAGAATCCCTTTGTATGGCTGAGTAGACTCTAATCAAGGTAGAGTAGCCTTCATTTAGAATCCTGTAGAGAGGTCAAGTTCTTTCCCCACTTTCTTTGTATTTGAACACTAGTCTTTCTGGTAGCTGTCTGTAGGCAGCTATTCCCCTTACTTCCTCCAGCTCATCCAGATAGAGTTCAATGTCTAAAAATTCTTTTATGTCACAAATGTGAACATAATCATCCTTAGAGGCTTGTGGCTTAGGCTTAGGCTTCTGAGTGAATTTGATTGAGGTTTTAGGAGGTGTTGATTTGATTCTTCTTTTCTGCTTCTTTGATGGTGGAGAAGAGGTTAAGAAGGTGGGCAATTTGATGGTGTCCCAATCAATTGGTTCCTCCTTAGGAATGATTGTTTCACCATGAATGTTTATGAAGGAGTCAGGTACAATGGGTTCAGGAATAGAATGTAGTGGTTTGGATTTTGATTGGGTTTCTTCAGTCTCATCTACCATCTTTCCCTTTGTATTGGCCTTCTTTCTGTTCCCTTTCTGCCATTCCTCTCTTTCCTTACTTCTTTCTTCTATATCATTATCAACCATGTCCCCCATACCTTCATCTTCACTTTTGTCTTCAATTTCTTTCTTTTCTTCAGCTTGACTTGACTTTAGCTGTTTTTCAAGCTTTGCTTGTGCTCTTTTGTCAGCCTTTAGCTTTTTGGCTTCTTCCTTCAACCTTCTGGTTTCTTCCCACTTGGCTATTGATAATTTGGGATGTCCTTGCATCACACAGATGCTATTTCCCTCTCTAAAGATAATAGCCATATTCATCCTTTCAACCACATCCATGGTCTCTTTGTGCTTTATGATACTCCCACCCAAAACCTTGTCTTCATCAAGCTTTGGAAGAGGAAAGTCCACTTCTTTCAACTGAGCAAGGCTTAGAGGGTTCTTTGTAGAGTCCTTGTTGGATCTGTTGTTGGGCTTGAGAACCATAGGTTTCAGATTCTTGGCAGAAGTCTCTCCAACCTTATTCCTCCTTACTGGCTTGAGCTCCATAATAATTGATTCCACCTTTGTGCTATGCTTTACAGATTGTGATTTAGAAGCTGTAGATCCAAAAATTTGTTGCATCTTTTCATCAATTTTCCTCCTTTGCTCTTTGACTTGCAATTCATCTGCTGCTATCTATTTTAGATCAATTCCATCAAGCTTTCCTTTGATTTGAATAGTTGGAGAAGTGGTAATGGCAGGAACTAGCACTTGAGATATTTGAACTGTTGTTGATGGCTCTCCTTCCCCTTCCCCTTTATTCTCCCCCTTTTTGTTATCATCAAGGGTAGGGGTCAAGCCTTGTGCTTTTGCCAGCTGCATTAGTAGATTTGTCTGAGTTTGTTGATTCTGAAGAATGGTGACCATAGAGTCTTCAATGATCTGAACTCTGTCTTCCAACCTGGCCAGCCTCTTTTCAGCATCAGATGCTTTCCTCAGTCTCCCCAACAAATCTTGCATAGTACCATAAGGCATGACTGAATCCATCTTCTCAGCATTGTAGGATTTCAGATCAGCAATGTCCTGCTTGAGTTCATCCACACTTAGATTCTGTTTGAAATGCTGCAACTGCAAGAGATGCAGAGAGTTCAGATGAGCTTGAAGAATTGCCTTGGTACCAGCATCTGTAGTCTCCTGAAGAGCCTTCTGAATAGTCATTACTTGCCTGACCAAAGTTACACCAAACTCTCCTGGTGTAGATGCCTTTGCCCATGCCCAATCAGGTAGATCTGGAACAGAACTTGGGCCTGCTTTTCCCCCTAAGTTCATGCTCTCATCCAAAGAATTAGAGTCATCATCATTAGAATTTACTCCAAATTCTTCAGATGGCTCACCAGCTTGAGAAGGCAGCCTGTTAACAGCACCTTTATCTCTGAGAAGAGATTCTGAAGTGTGTACAATGTTTAAAGTCTGTTCTACCTCCACATTGCCCTGAGCAGCCAACAATTGATAGGCTGGAACAGGGTGAGTAAAAGTGTCAGCATCCAAGGAAATGTTATCAATTACAACTTTGTAATGTTGCTGAAATTGTCTTCCCTTGTCTGCATCATCCACAATCATTGACTCACTAGCAATGGCTGAATCCACCCTTATAGCTTCTGTACCTGCCTTTCTCTCATTTTCTCTATTTTCTTGCATAAGGGGCTCCCCCTGGCTCACACACACCCTCACACCCTTACCCTCACCTTCTAAGGTGGCACTCCCCCCACTCACTTTTGCCATGCTGGAAGAAATAGCATGCATATGGTGACTCTCAACCTCTCCTTTTGCCTGGGAGCAACCCAGCCTCTCACTCAAATTGTCACTCCCTTCCCTCAAACCTAAAAGTGATTGTACAGTAACCATGTCCTCTACAGTTGGAATTGTTTCTGTTATATGTGTAGAGACCATCAACGGATAAGGAGTATCCGTTGAAGTGGAAACTGATGGTATCAACGGATAACTGCTGTTAAGCTTATCCGTCGAAGAACAACCACTTGTCAACGGATAAGAGATATCCGTTGAAGAAGGAAAAGATGTAGATATTGAAAGTGACATAATTGTTGAATCTGCGTGAATTGATTTTAAGTGAGGTGACACAGATTTTTCAACTACATCTGAAAGAATTGACTGATGATCTAACAAATCATCTAAAAGATGATGATCATCAGGTTTTGAGTGGAGCTCCTCCCTGAGTTTTAATGAGGGAGAATCAGGAAGTGATGTGAATATCATATCCACATCCAGAGAGGGTGATGGAGAGTTTGATGATGGATGTGTTTCTATTATGAGAGAATGGGGCTGTGACTCCACATTTGCTGGAGTCACATCAAGCTGAATTTGAGAAGGCAAAGATACAGGTGGATGTATCTGTGCTGTGTGTGCCCCTTGTGTGGAAACTAGGGTCTTGGTCTTCTTCTTCCTTGAAAAGGCTTTGATTGGTGAATGTGTGGCTTCATTGTCCCTCCCTCTTTTGTTCTGTGTCCCTGGTTGGGGACTATTTTCAATAGTTGCACCCTTTTGGGAGGATGCAACTAGGGATGTGTTTGACTCCTTTTGAACCACCACAGTCTTTTGAGAGACTGTGGCTTAGCTGGCTGGGGTACCACTCACCTCTCCCACCTTATCCTGGGGGTTTCTTGATGTTCACCCCTCCCCTCACCACTCACACCCTGTTCATTCCCTTCAGGGTTTATGGTAGTTGTTACAACTGTTGTCTTTTGAGAGACAACAGAGGTGGTTTTCTTTGGCTTGTGTTTTGAAATTTTAGTTTTGGTAGCTTTGGTAGGAACCTGTTTGGACAAAGACACAGATTCCATTGCCACACTGGAAGGCAAAGAAACAATGGGGTTGGAAACAGTAGGAGTTATAGAAGTGTTTACCTCACTTACCTGTGGTGCATTCATGATTGGCAAATATACCAATGGCACCTGGCTGTTGAGGTTCATTCTCAAAAGGTTTGCAAAGACCCTTTTCTCTTGTGCCCAGCATTTGAGTTTATTGTTCTCATTAGATATAACCAATCCTTCAGCAACATGGTTAGCCAATAACATAAAGAATCTAGCATAGTAGATGTTATGTGGTCTATTAGCTTTGTTACCTAATCTGGAACCTAATTCTAGCATGACATAGTTGCTAAAATTAAAGTACCTATCAGAAACTAGCATATAGAGCATATTAACAAGAGATGAAGTTATGGCATCAAAATTGCTGATCTTCCCAGAGAAAACCTTGATAAAGGCATCTCCAAGAAAACTCCATTCTTTCCTAAGGCCCTTCCTTCTAATACTACCTAAACTAGCAGAATCAAAAGCATAGCCTATGGAATCTAACATAGCAGATACATCTTTATCAGTGTGTGGTGTCATGGCATTATTCTCAGGCAACTTAAAACAAGACTGTATATCATCACAGTTAATGCAGTAATCCGTACCTTTGAGAGAGAAGGCAATAGTCATATCTGTGGAGTTGAACTCTGCAGTTGTCCAAATCTCCTCAATCACCTCACAGTATATGGTTGGGGCTTCCAACATTGCATAGCTTAGTTTGTAGTTTTTGATGAAGTCCATCATCTTGTGATAATCAGAATGGGCTTCATTCTTTTCAACCAAGGCTACGAAATTATTCTTTTCATAAACAAATCCAGATTGAGACATAATTTTGACTACTGGTGCCATTGTTGTGAGTAGAGGTTGCAGAGAAAAAACTTGAGAATTTTGGGAGAGAAGGAGAATAAAATTGCAAGAAAGCGTAAAGTGAAAATAAGAATTCAATGGGCTTTTATACTTTCTTGAATTAAAACGTAAATAAAATGATTAAATGATACTTTTAAATAAATTACAGCCGTTTAAGAATAAAGAAAACTGTAGAAATTCCGAAAACTGCCTTTAATACAAATACATACAACAGTGTATATCTGTATCAACGGTTAGGTAAAAGAATCAACGGCTGTGACTCACTTAAAGTAACTGATGTGACACTTCAACGGATAAGGTAAATAGTTATCCGTTGATGATCAACACTATTTTATCCGTTGAAGGATAAAATTACCAGAAATGTACTTGTCTTTCAACGGATAATGAACATCCGTTGATAGAATAATTTTGGCTTTTAACGGATAGGGAATATCTGTTGATAGAATAAGTCTTACTCAAAGCCAACTTTGTTCTTGCAGCAAATTCATTTCAGGCTTCAAGGCAGATTTCAAAGAGGACATAAATTTATGAATAATTAAGCATACCTAGCTCACTTACTAATCTTGTGAATGTTGATTCATCAAGTGGCTTGGTAAATATGTCTGCAATCTGCTTTTCACTTGGAACAAAATGAAGTTCCACTGTACCTTTCATCACATGTTCCCTAATGAAGTGGTACTTGATGTCAATGTGCTTGGTTCTTGAGTGCTGCACTGGATTTTCAGTAATGGCAATGGCACTTGTGTTGTCACAGAATATAGGAATTTTGTCAACAGTTAGTCCATAGTCAAATAGTTGATTCCTCATCCATAGTATCTGTGCATAGCAACTACCAGCAGCAATGTACTCAGCTTCAGCTGTTGATGTAGAAACAGAATTTTGCTTCTTGCTGAACCATGACACAAGCTTGTTCCCCAGAAATTGACAGGTGCCAGTTGTGCTTTTCCTGTCTATTTTGCAGCCTGCATAATCTGCCTCTGAGTAGCCAATTAGATCAGAACCAGACTCTCTAGGGTACCAAATTCCTAGATTTGGAGTCCCTTTGAGATATCTGAAGATTCTTTTATTAGCCACTAAGTGAGATTCTTTAGGGTCAGCTTGAAATCTAGCACAGAGACATGTAGAAAACATTATATCAGGTCTACTAGCAGTTAAATATAAAAGTGAGTCAACCATGCCTCTATAACTTGAAATGTCCACAGACTTTTCAGCCTTGTTTAATTCAAGCTTGGTGGCAGTGGCCATGGGAGTTTTTGCAGATGAACAGTCCATTAAGTCAAACTTCTTTAAAAGATCATAAATATATTTAGTTTGACTAATGAAAATTCCACCACTAACTTGTTTAACTTGTAAACCAAGAAAATAAGTTAGCTCTCCCATCATGTTCATTTCATATTTACTTTGCATTAACTTAGCAAACCTTTTACAAAGCTTATCATCTGTAGATCCAAATATAATATCATCTACATAAATTTGAACAAGTATTGTAGAGCCATTAACATTTCTAAAGAAAAGAGTTTTGTCAACAGTACCTCTTGTGAAGTGATTATCTAGAAGAAATTTTGACAAAGTCTCATACCAGGCTCTAGGTGCTTGCTTTAGTTCATAGAGTGCTTTCAACAGATAATACACATAGTCTGGAAAGTTTGGATCTTCAAATCCTGGAGGTTGGCTTACATAAACTTCTTCCTCCAATTCCCCATTTAGAAATGCACTCTTGACATCCATTTGATAGACTTTGAAATTGGCATGGGCTGCATAGGCTAGAAAGATTCTGATGGCTTCAAGTCTGGAAACTGGAGCAAATGTTTCATCAAAATCTATTCCCTCTTGTTGAGAATAGCCTTTAGCAACCAATCTGGCTTTATTCCTTATGACAATGCCATTTTCATCCATCTTGTTTCTGAATACCCATTTTGTGTCAATAGAGCTCTTGTTCTTTGGCTTGGGTACCAGCTTCCATACCTTATTCCTCTCAAATTGGTTTAGCTCGTCTTGCATTGCTAAAATCCAATATGGATCCAATAGAGCTTCTTCCACTCTCTTAGGTTCCTCCTGTAATAGAAAACCACTATATAGACATTCATCTTCAGTAGCCCTTCTAGTTTGCACTTTAGATGTTGCATCACCAATGATCAATTCAAAAGGGTGATTCTTGGTCCATTTCCTTTGAGGTGGTAGATTAGCTCTAGATGAGGTTGCCTTAGTATTGTCATGATGTGAGATAGAGTGTTGATTGGCTGAAACTCCCCCTGAGTTACTGATCCTTTGAAAGGAACTGGGAGTTCTATCAACTGATGAAGTGAATTGATTATCCGTTGACAGACTATGATCAACGGATGCTTCATTATGTACTTCAACGGATGATGCACTTTGTCTTTCAACGGATGCTGCATTACTTCTTTCAACGGATGCTGAATTGTGACTTTCAACTGATGCAACACTTTGTGCATTATCCAAAGGCAGATTTTGAATTCTTTTCGAGGTGCCTTCTCCATCATTCTCATCTTCACTATCATCACAATATATCTCAATGTTGTCAAATTTGAGTCCTTCATGATGTCCCTCATATGTTAGTCCATCAATCTTTTTATCATCAAACACAACATGCACAGATTCCATGACAATGTTGGTTCTTAGATTGTAGACCCTATATGATTTTCCAACAGAATAACCAACAAATATTCCTTCATCAGCCTTTGCATCAAACTTCCCTTTGTGATCAGACTGATTCCTTAAGATGTAACATTTACAACCAAAGACATGCAGAAAGTTTAAAGTTGGTTTTCTTCTCTTGAATAATTGATAGGGAGTCATGCCTTTTGCCTGATTGATTAGAGAAATATTCAGAGTGTAACATGCACAGTTAACAGCCTCAGCCCAAAAATAAGTTGAGAGTTTTGACTCTTCAAGCATTGTCCTTGCAGCTTCAATTAGTGATCTGTTCTTCCTTTCCACCACACCATTTTGTTATGGGGTCCTTGGAGTTGAGAACTCATGCATGATCCCATTTTCTTCACAGAACAACTTCATGGTTGAATTCTTGAACTCAGTTCCATTGTCACTCCTAATATTCCTTACTTTGAAATCAGGATGATTGTTGACTTGCTTGATATGATTGATAATGATTTCACTAGCTTCATCCTTTGATCCAAGAAAATAAACCCATGAAAACTTTGAGAAATCATCTACAATCACTAGGCAATATTTTTTTCCTTGAAATTGACAATACATTGACTGGTCCAAAAAGATCCATGTGTAGCAGTTGTAATGGTTCATTAATTGCAGATTCAAGCTTCTTATTGAATGATACTTTCTTTTGCTTTCCTTTCTGACAAGCATCACACAGTCCATCCCTTGTGAATTCTACTAGAGGTATTCCTCTAACTAAGTCCTTTTTGACTAGATCATTCATTATCTTGAAATTCAAATGGGACTGCTTCTTGTGCCATAGCCAACTTTCAACTGAGCTTGCTTTGCTGAGAAGACAAGTAATAGATTCTGCATCTGTAGAGTTGAAGCCAGCTAAGTACACATTCCCTTTTCTAACTCCAGTTAGAACCACTTTATTGTCCTTCTTACTTGTGACAATACAGGCTTCAGAATTGAAGGAAACAGTATTCCCTCTGTCACATAGTTGACTGATGCTCAATAAGTTTTGTTTGAGACCATCAATCCAATGCAACTTCATCAATGATGACATTTTTTTTTGAAATCAAGCCATATCCCATAGTGAATCCTTTGCTGTCATCTCCAAAGGTTATGCTAGGGCCAGCACTCTCCTTAAACTCTGTGAGCAGGGTGAAATCTCCTGTCATGTGTCTTGAACAACCACTGTCCAAGTACCATAGATTCCTTCTTTTTCCCTGGTTGCTTGATGAACTAGTTTCATTTTCATCAGAATTAGCCATCAGGGCTAGGTTGACATATTCTCATATCATCATCTTCATTGACTCCCTCCGCTGCCCAATCATCTTGAGTGAGAAAAGCTCTTTCCTTTTGTTTGAGCAAATCAAAATACTTCTTTTTATAATCAACTTGCTTAAATTTCTTCTTATCAGAGGTTGGCTTCCTACACTCACTTACAAAGTGTCCACTAATGCCACAGTTATAACATTTGAACTTGGATTTGTCCACCATGTTTTTGTTTGGCTTAGTGAATTTTGTATTTTTCCTGAACTTCATCTTTGCAAACCTCCTGGACAGAAAAGTCAGATGTTCATCAACATCATCAGAGTCATCCTGACTGGAATTGTTTTCATCCTCAGCTACTTGCTCTTTACCCTTGCTTGAATTTGCTTGTGCCAATTTTGAGACTTGGCATTTTCTTCTCCTCATTCCTGGCTCCAACCTTCTCACTGTCAGCTACAAGTGCAACTGATCCTCCTTTTCTCTTTCCCTTTTCCAACAGCTCATCTTGCTCCATCTCAAGTTCATATGTCTTCAAAATTCCATATAATCTTTCAAGTGTGAAGTCCTTATAATCTTGAGAATTTCTTAGAGAAACAGTCATAGGCTTCTATTCCTTTGGTAGAGACCTTAGAAATTTTAAATTGGAGTCCTTGACTTGGTACATTCTTCCATACAGCTTCAATCCATTCAACAGTTTCTGAAATCTGTTGAAGGTATCATTCAATGATTCTCCTTCTTCAAAATGAAAATATTCATACTGTTGAATGAGAAGCTGCATTTTGTTTTCTCTAATTTGCTCAGTGTCTTCACAGATAAGCTGCACAGTATCCCAAATTTCCTTAGCAGTTTGGCTGTTAATGACATTGTCAAACATATCTTGATCTAGGCCATTAAACAGAATGTTCATGGCTTTCTTGTCCTTGTGAACCTCTTCAATATCTTCAACAGTCCATTCTGCGTTTGGCTTGGGAATAGACTGTCCAACAACAACTGTTGCAATAGCAGCTGTGGCCACCTTGTGAGGGATGTGAGGACCATTTTCAATGCAGTTGATGTAGCTTTCATCTTGAGAGAGAAGATGTAAATGCATCTTCACTTTCCAGTGATGATAGTTATCTCTTTCCAAAATTGGAATCTTTACACCAATATCCTTCTTACTTATGATATTAGCAGAATAGATCTTTAAACTCTTTGTATGTTAAGAGCTTGCTCTGATACCAATTGTTATTCCCAGTGGACTAACAATGAGATTTACAGAAGGGGGGGTTGAATGTAAATCTCAAAACTTTTTCAAGTTTTGAGTAGTTTCTAAGGCTAAGTGTTTTAGTGAGCAAATGTGTGTGAATGGCTTGAAGCTAATACAGACAGATATATATTCAAACACAAATGTAAAGAACACAAAGAACTTAAAAACTTTTATGGTGGATTTGTTGTTCCACCAGAGATGTGTTATTTCAGAAAATCTGTGATTCAAGGAATTAAATCACAGCTGCTTCCTAGTACAAACTAGATGATTTTCTCTCTGAATTTTTCTAAACAGCTCTGGAAAATTCACATCTAATTACTAGCTGCTACTTGATTTATATATCACCAAGTTTACAAGTGAAGACAAAACTGTAAAATACAATTAAAAAGGCTCTTCACATGTTTCTTCTTCATTTCTCTATCCAATACAATTTAGGCTTAGCTGTTAATCTTTGAATACTTCCTTGTTTGCACCAGAATGGAAATGCTGCATTTTCTTGATTCCTCCTAGAGGCTTCCACATTCCAGTTTGTCTCTGTCAACCCAAGTGCCTCTGTCAGCTTATGAATTGTCACTATCAACTGCTAATGAACTAAGCATCCGTTGAAGCTTTCATCCGTTGATGCCTTATCCGTTGAAGCTTTATCCGTTGAAGCTTTATCCGTTAATGCATTAGCAGTTGAAGTCTTTATCCGTTGAAGCACTTATCCGTTGATGGATATTATCCGTTGAATCTTTAGAGACATCCGTTGAAGCTTTGTTTCTTATCCGTTGAAGGTCTTCAATATCAGTTGATACTTCTTCACTTATACAAAATTACAAGGCATGAAATATTTACAATTAGCCCTCCTATTTGCATATCCACTAGTAGTCAACATGACTGATAATTTCCTAAAACATCTAAGAATTACAACTTGAATCCAGAGAATGAAATGTGCTACAATACTAAACTTATTGCTAAGTAAAGCTACTCCTTCAACGGATAGCCAAGATGGTCTTATCCGTTGAGGCTACAAATACTAGATTTCTACTTAAGTGTTTTGTATAACTTATCATCAAACTAATACACATATTCCTAACACAACATCTCAAAACTTTAGAAATTATACTAGAACATTACCCGTGTCTCCCACGGGTTTTCATACTAGTTATTCCCTCTGTTCCTTTGAGTTATTAACATTTGAAATGAAGTGTTCGACACACATTTTAAGGCTCTTATCTAGTATATAGTTGTATAACTTATTTTGATTTTTTTTTCTTTTGAATAAAAATTTTAAACATTTAATATTTATTCAAAAGTTTTTTTTTTAAAAATAACTTATGTAACATAGTAATTTCAAATGTTAACAAATTAAAAGGAAGATGGAGGGAATCTATACTATATTATGATAAGCGAAACATTAAAATTTTGGTAATTGGTCGGTTGGTACTTGCTGAAATTACCGAATTACCCTTACCATTAAATTTTATAAAATTAATTTTTCTTTTTTTCAATTTAGATCAAACTATCACATATCCCCCTACCGTAGTAGAATTCATCCGGCTTTTGAATAGAAAACTGTCTCTAAAAGCCTCTCTCTAAGATACTCATTACTCAAGGAGTCAAGGTCCATACAAGATAAATCGTCTCCTTTTCTTTCAGTTACTATAAAACATATGCTTGCCCTGATATTTTCGGCATCTCAATCCTGTCTGTCATCGTGGACCGATATTTTTATGCACGCATTATGTTATTGTTTTTACACAATTACGCTCCTTTAATTAATTTAAACTTTTATTTAAAAAAACATAAAAAATAATTAATAAAATTATGGGTCAATACACCTTCAAATACACGTAAAAATCAAAATGAAAAAATAATTTGGGACGGAGGAGGTAATATTAAAAAATTCGTACATTAAACGGATTCTAAACTAGAAATTTGCTCTATTACAATAGACGAAATATTAAAAGTTTGGTAGTCGATCGTTTGGTAATTTGCTTAAATTAATTAATCACCCTTACTCAATTATTCTAATTCTACTTTATCGGTTGATTGGTTGGTTGGTCAATTATAATTATAATTATTATTGAAGTCAACTAATTCTGCGGCTTTACAAATTTAAATTCTATTTTATATCGAACTCTATATCATTATAATTAATATTAAAGTCAACTTCTTCTACCAATTTAAATTTTAATTTATATTGAGTTCTATAATATTGTAATTGTTATTTCAGACTAAAATAAATTTCAGCAAACTAAATCTATCTATACTATTATATTAAAAATGAAACAATGAAAGTTTGGTGGTAGTCGGTCTGGTCATCGTAATTATAGTAATACTTAAAATAAAGCACACTCATTAATATTCACAATAGAATTATTCAAATAAAAATAGAATTATAATATGTCTAATGGTCTTGATTTAAACAAAAAAAATTATACCATTCATTCGGGCTGTGCTAAAATAAAATTAAACAAAAAACTAAATATAATTAGCTAGATTTGGGTTGATATAACGGGTGTGAGGACAAAATAAAATTTGCTATCTCATGCTAAAATCAAAAAATAAATACTATCAATCCGTCTAAATTTTTTTTATTAACCGTGCTAAAAGAAAAATAAAATTTGAAATGTTAAACGTTTGTCTATATAATATTATCACGCTAAAATAAAATACATTATCTATTCGACTTAAAATAAAATAATATTTACCGAGAGTTAAAGTAAAATTGAAAACAAACTAAATATAATTAGCTGATTAATATAACGGGTCTGAGACTAAAATAAAATAATATTTATTATTGATCTACGATAAAATTAAAATTAAATTCAAATTAAGTTAATTTTTATATTAATAATGTGTTTAAGTAAAACTAAAGTGTACCTAATTGGTTGGTAGGTATTATGTAGTTTTAGAAGAGTGATAACTGGATCCAACCCTAATAGCTGAAATATTAAAAGTTTGGCTGTGTGTACAAATTAAACCAAATATAAATCTGAATATAATTAGTTGGATTTGATCGGTATACCAAACTAAAAATAATTGGTATAAAACTTACCTTTTAGTTAAAAGATTATTATCTTTCATCAACACACCTATAAATATCAATAAAATTATATATTTCAATTAGTGATATTTTTTAAAACTAAAATATTACAAATTTATACACGTGTATATTTAAAATTATTGTCAATTTATATTATTAAAAATTCTTATAAATAATTTTTAGAGTTTAAAATTTTCACTTTAAATTAAATTCAAAAATTATATATTATTATAAATAATCCACGGTTTATGCTAATATTTTCAATAGACAAGAGCTAATAAAAATTGGTTTAATAAAGGAGAGCTAATTAAAATTTGAGACATTTTATTGTGTGCGTATCCGAATAATAATAATAAATGTACATAAAAGTAGTAGATCAAGTATGTACAACCTTTGTATCTGTATTCATAAAAAACCTCTCGACTTTCCCCTGAAAATACATAAAACACCCACGTATGTGGACAGTGGACTTCTGTTGACAGTGTATCAGCACTTCAGTAGTAACATACAAACATATATACAGTGGGGACCCACTTTCAAGAAATTACTTTCTTCCCTCTTCATTTTCGTTTCATTCTTTGCTTTCCTATATATATTTGATTACTTTCTATCTCCATCATCTTTTCTTTCTTAAGTTTTCTGAAGTGCCAAGTTTCCAAAACACGTTCTTTGCTTTGCTTATTTTTATATATAACAAGAATAATATTCTAAACAGCACATACATGCAATTTGGTTCTTGAAGATAGCCTTGCTGTAACTGTAAGTTTGTTCAAAATCCCCCCCCCCCTTTTTTTATTAATATGGTATTTGTTTGTTTCATTTCTTGTTAAACCCCATATGGGGATTTTAGTAAGCTGATTAGTTCATTTGTTTTTCTCTTTATAAAGAGAGTTTAGTTTGTGGAGTTTTTTTTTTATTTAATGATTGAATTACTGCAAGAAACTACCAAATGTACTAGTTTAATTGTGTATGAAATTGTTTCAACTTATTGAGATTTTTTGTTAATGGGGTTTTATTTGTGGTGAACTTTAACTATAGGACTGGAATCAACTGTCATGTTCTTGTTTTAGATTTTCTATGGATTGGCAAATGCTTGTGATTGTTTTGTCCGGTTTTTTTGTAGATTGTTAATTTTAAGTGTATAGTTTGATATGAGTTATAGGTTCAAGCTTCTTGTGATAGAACGACTTTATGACCCTGTAAGCTTGCCTGAAATGGCCAGAGTTTTAGCCGTAAATTGGCATAGTTTTCTGTTCGGAAGAGAAAAGTGTGTTGGCGTAGGACCTTACTTTATAAATTTGCTGACATAGAACATTTTATTAGTTCTTAATGATTGATTTAATAAAATTAAACAATGTAAAAGAGAATATCAGTAGCCTAACAAGATTCCATAATTAGATGTAAACATATATTGCTACTTTCTTTGGGCTTATCGTTGTGACAATTGCATCTATGAATAGGTAAATAATCAGTCAATTTGGCTTTAAGAAATGGTTGATTATTGTGACTCAAGAAATGGTTAATTCTCGTGACTCGGGAAATGGCTTATCGTCATAACCTGGTGGCTTCTGCTTTTTCGCATACTTATGTGTTCATATGTGAAACGTGTGCCAGCATTCTACCTGCTTTTAAAATGTGATATGTGCAACGTGTCCAGACATTCTACCTGCTTTTAAAATCTTGCCGACATAGAACCTGCTCATATATATATACTAATTTTTTATCTTGTTTCTTTTTTTAATCATCTAGTGTTAATGGTTTTTGGGGAGGCTTATCTAAATCAGTGTTATTTTCTTGCCTTTCATCATTGTTAAAATTCAATTGGTAAAAACTTACCAATTAGTGCTTTGTATTTTTTTGATCCCTGTAATTGTCTAAACTTATATCCTTAGATTGAACTTTAAACATTGTGGATGTTGCATTTTAGATTCTTCCCCTAAATTATTATAATACTATATTACATTTGTAAGGAACTTGAACGTATCGTTTTGATTTATATCTTTATGTAATTAGTGCTATCTCTTCCCGTAAGGATATGTACATAGTAAATGCTCATCTTCTTATGGCATGTGGAAATAATCTGTTTTGATCTCTTATAGTTCGGAATGCATTCTGCTACTTTTTGCAGTTCTTTGATAAATCAAATTACTCTTATTTTCTTCTTATACAGGTAACTGATTAAGTTTGGCTTCCAGAAGCAGGTTGAAAAAGTTGGGTACAGGTCCTAAATGACTTCAGTTGCTTCACTCAGAAGCAGGACTAGCAGTGTCTCGGCATCCAGTGAAGTTTTTTGCTCTTCCTGTGGTTGACAACTTGAACAATTTGAAAATAGTGATTTTGATAATAACTGATCTCTTTTATTTCAGGTGACTGTTCTGTTGATGGATACTCAAGTTGCAGGTACCTACCTGTCTTTCCCATATTCCTTAGGGAAGATAAACATATTTAATTTAAATGAAAAATAAAGCAACCTTAACATTTGTGTGTTTGAACTTTGAAGGGCCTCTCAAGAAGGGAGGTCAGGCAGTGTTCAAGATGAGTACAATCATTGCTCAGTGCGCAGTCCTCGTGACATGAGCTTACCATATCATGGAAATAGACACCTCCCATCGAATATGGTTGAGCAGAACAGCCTTGACAGAAGCACTAGTACTACTGCTGGGCACACTGGTAAAGACGCTGAGTGCATACAAAAGGGTAGTAAATCACAAAGATACAAGGAGAGAGAAAACACTTGGTCCAATAAAGTTGAAATGGATCTTCAAATTTGGTTAACCCCAGAAACAGATGACCACGAAAATGACATGGAGTGCAGTGTTGCAAATTATGATGATGATGACGAGGACGAAGGTGATGATGGTACAAAATGGGGAAGACCTAGTTCTTTAGGTAGCTTTGGAGAGAAAAGTTTCCGGAGCTACAGATATAAAGAGGAGAAGCAAAAGGCTATGGACTACGTAATAAATTGCAAGTTTAAAGCTCATGTGTCTCATCTTCTTACATCAGCCGGGGTTGCTCCTTTGGGTAACGACGGAGACAATTGGGTGGATATTGTGACTTCCTTATCTTGGGAAGCTGCTTCCTTTGTGAAGCCTGATATCGGTGCGGGAAAGGCAATGGATCCTGATGGATATGTTAAGGTTAAATGTGTTGCAAGTGGTTCTCAAAGCGATAGGTGATAGCTTAAACCTGTATTTGTTGCTGCTAATGCCCTAATGCTATTGTCAATTGCCTCAAAGCTCTCTGTTCCATTCTAGTAAATATTTCTTGATGACCAGTTGTGGTTCCGACCAACTATCTTGTTTCACTTGTTTGTTAGATATGAAGTGAAGACCATAGCTCTTTAAATGCATCCTTTCTATATGATGAGAAAACTGTACAAAGTATACAGATATCTTTTTGCTTCTTAATAGTGGAATTTATAATGATCACATTGATGCAGCATAGTTATTGTCATTACAGCCAGTCACTGATGTTGGACGGCACCATTTCTGGAAACTTATATTCGTTTTGATGTGCAGTCAGTTAGTTAGCATGGTATTCAAAAAGCACGCTGCACACAAGCACATGCCAACTAATTACAATAAACCCAGGCTGTTGCTGATCCAGGGTGCTCTTGATCTTTCATTGAGGGGATTGTCATCATTTGAATCAATAAAACAGGTTTCAAGACATAAATAAAGAATTATTAGCGTTTGAATCTTACTACTCTCTATTCAACATCTGTTAATTATGAGTGACGTGGGCAGGAGAAGGATACCCATAAATCCATTATTGAAAGAATAGCGAAGTGCAACCCGAGCATAATTTTAGTTGAAAAAACTGTTTCTCGTGATATACAAGAATCCATCCTTGCAAAAGGAATGACACTCGTTATTGATATGAAACTCCACCGCCTGCAGAGAGTTTCTCGCTGTACTGGTTCAGTAATCTTATCATTAGATACACTGACTGGGAAAAAGCTCAGACAATGTGATTCCTTTCATTTCGAGAAGTTAGTAGAGGAACATATTGCTAGTGGAGAGTGTGGAAAAAAACCCAGCAAGACTTTGATGTTCCTTAGTGGTTGTCCTACACGTCAGGGTTGTACAGTAAGTTCCTCTTTGCTTATGAAGTTTACATCTAGTCTTAACCATACCTTTTTTGAGTTTGCAAAGGGTGCCCTTGTATTTCTTGTTGTTTGACTTTCATTCTAATGCTTAAAAATAAAAAAGAAATTGGAAATCCAAAATTCATTTGTCGTTTAAATAAGCTTCTATTCTACACTCTTTGTAGATGTAACTCGTGAAAATTATTAATATCACATTATTTTTTGTTTCTCAAAATTGTTTGTGATTTTTTTAGTGAATATTGGTGTAGTATGATAAAGGCTTGCAACTATGGTCAATTAGGAATTTAAAATTAGTAACAATTAAGCAGAAAGTTGTTTCCTATTTATTAGAGGTTTTTACTTGTTATAGAAATATTTGCATGAGAGCTCGGGCTCATATCCTCAGGTAAAGCAAATACTCTGTGTTGTCTTGGCATGATACTGGCCAGTTGTAGCTGTTGCGTTCAATTTTTTCATTGTCATGTAAACATGGTAGATCCTCGTGTAGAATAGCTGTTAATTTAATATGTCACTGAATTTACAGAATTTTGGAAAATTTCAGATTTTACTGAAAGGAACAAACAGGGAAGAACTGAAGAAGATTAAACTTGTGGTCCAGTACGCAGTCCTTGTGGCTAATATGCTTTAGGCATATTTAGGCATATTTAGGCATCACTGAAGAGGTTCCTTACAGTCAAGTTCAATCAGCTAATATGCTTTCAACCAATTTAGTGGCAAATGTTAAATCTTATAGTCTAATACAGAATATTAATGGTGAAGAGAAGGCTCTTGATAGTGATAGAACCTCAGTTCAGAGAAAAGCCCAATTGTATACACAAAATTCTGGGGGTGACTATAAAGATCAAACACAGTTTATGGATGATATTAACAGAATGTTTAATGCCGATGGTATCTTAGTACTGATGTCTCGCAGGAATTCCTCCACCGGAAGTATATGTGAGCAGAGTCATTTTTCTCATATTAAGTTCTACCGGAATTTTGATATTCCACTTGGAATATTTTTAAAGGATAACTTACTCAATCAGGTTAGTACAAACTATTTATGTGATTTAAAATTATTTTTGTGCTTTCTTCATATACATATTTATATTAAAATAAGTATTGCTTCTATGACCATATAGCCGCTTCTATTTTCAGAGGCTTTTATGTAGCTTGTGCGGTGGATCACCAGAAGCTCATATATATTATTATGCACATCACAGTAAGCAGCTCACAATACATGTTAGACATCATATTACACAAAAGCATCTTCCTGGTGAAACCGATGGAAAAATTTGGATGTGGAGTCGCTGTGGTGATTGTAAACATCAAAATGGAAAGACACTATCTACAAAAAGAGTCTTAATGTCAGCTACTGCCCGTGGTTTGTCCTTTGGAAAGTTTTTGGAACTTAGCTTAGCGAACCACTTGTCATCTAGTAAAATTCCCATCTGCGGGCATCAATTGCATACTGACTTCCTCTACTTCTTTGGGTATGTGAACTTGTATGAATGTCTATATTGTAAATTGCAGAAATAAATATACAAACAACTATGCCTCAAAGAGACTTGAATCCTCAACCTCTTATTATCGAGAGGAGAGTGGTATCCTCTAAACTATTAGCGGGCATCATTATTTTTGTTTTTCAGAATGAACTATACGATGCATGGGTCCAAAACATCAAAATTCATATAAACTTTTATGCTTTTCCCATCGTGTCTGTAAATATGGTGTACTCATTCACTTATCTGTTATTAGAATGCTCAATGCTGGGTCATGCTTGCCTTTCTTAGGTTTTTTCAAATACCACCTTGTTACTAATCCATATTTCATTGATGTTGTTCACATTGCAGATTGGGGACAATGGTTGCAATGCTCAGATATTCACGGGTTATGAAATATTTCTAGTGGCTCTGTAATGTTTCTGTGAGCAATGAGGCAATGATTTAAGAAATATTTACTCTTATCCTGCTTAAATTGATGTTGATCTTTCTTCCTATATAGATATCAAACTTGAATGAGGAAGTAATTGAAGTATTCCTTGAAGCCGAGACACTTTTGAAGGACATCAGTTTGCATTTTGAAGGATCAAAACTCAAAATTCAAGGATCACTGAGAGAATTCTCGGATATTGTGGAGATGTTGAGGCAGGAAAGACGCCAATTTGAGGTTTGTGCTTCTTACTTATAAAACTCTTTGCACTTTGGCCGGAAAGTATAATGACTTTAACAAATTAATGTTATAGGTTCTTGTGAAATAGAAAATGTGCGTGTAAAAGAAATTATTTATAGTGCGAGTTATTGTAGTAATAACACTTGCATTAAATGAGAGAAGAATAAAAATTATAAATACAAAATTTTAAAAATAATATTTTCCAAACTACAAATATTGACTATCAACTTTTTATTAAATATAAAAATTATAATGATGAATATTTGTGTAAATAAAATTAATTTTGAATAAGAAAAAATTAGTGAATAATATGGAACTATTGGAAATTTTTAATAAGAAAGGAAGAAAGAGAATGAGAAATGGGTAACAGATATAATTAGTGGAGGTAATAAAAAAGAGAAAGATTGAAAATAAATTAAATGAGGAGATGATTGTTAGTGGAAGATGATATCAACAAAATTAACAAAATTAACGAGAGTTTGACACATATGATTAAAACTCTTAAATGAGAACTTAACACATTAGATATGATGATGTCATCTATACTTTATTTTAGTATAATGTAGATTATATATTTATATATAAGGATAACATTCATCACATGTAAAAATATTTATGGTGAAAAATATTTTTAAAATAATCGAAACACAAATTCAGAACTAAACGCCAGTTAAACTGAAGTTTGATTGTTAAAATGGAAAACCAAATAACATTATTTTGATATGAAACTTTGGTTATATCACTAATATATATATATATTGGCATCGATATGGTTGGATCGATAAACAATATTTTTAAATTAATCGAAACACAAATTCAGGACTAAACACTAGTTAACTACTAGTCAAACTGAAGTTTGACTCTTAAAATGGCAAATAAAATAAAATTATTTTGATATGAAACTTTGGTTATATCACTAATATATATATTTATTGACATCCATACGGTTAGATCGACGAAAAATATTTTTAAAATAATTGAAACACAAATTCAGGACTAAACGTTAGTTAGCTATACTAGTCAAACTGAAATATGACTGTTAAAATGACAAACCAAATAAAATTTTTTTGATATGAAACTTTGGTTATATCATTACTATATATATTTATTGACATCCATATGGTTAGATTGATGAAAAATATTTTAAATTAATCGAAACACAAATTCAGGACTAAACACTAGTTAGCTGGACTAGTCAAACTAAAGTTTGACTGTTAAAATGACAAACCAAATAAAATTATTTTGATATGAAACTTTGGTTATATAACTAATATATATGTTAATTGACATCCATACGGATAGATCGAGGAAAAATATTTTTAAAATAATTAAAATACTAATTCAGGATTAAACGCTAGTTAGCTGGACTAGTCAAACTACTGTTAAGATGCCAAACCAAATAAAATTATTTTTATATGAAACTTTGCTTATATCACTAATATATATATATATCTATTGACATCCATACGGTTGGATCGTTGAAAAATATTGTTTAAAAAATTGAAACATCATTTCATGAATAAACTCTATTTAGTTGTACTAGTTACATTGCGGCTTGACTGTTAAATTGGCAAACCAAATAAAATTATTTGGATATGAAACTTTGGTTATATCACTAATATATATATATCTATTAACATTCATATGGATAGATCAATAAAGAATATTTTTAAAATAATCAAAATACAAATTCAGGATTGAACACTAGTTAGTTAAACTAGTCAAACTGAAGTTTGACTGTTTAAATGGAAAACCGAATAAAATTATTTTTATATGAAACTTTGGTTATATCACTAATATATATATTAGTTGACATCCATATGGATATATCGATGAAAAATATTTTTAAAATAATCAAAATACAAATTCAGGACTAAACGCTAGTTAGCTGGACTAGTCAAACTGAAGTTTGACTGTTAAGATGACAAACCAAATAAAATTATTTTGATATGAAACTTTGGTTATATCACTAATATATATATTTATTGACATCCATACGGTTAGATCGATTAAAAATATTTTTAAAATAATCGAAACACAAATTCAGGACTAAACACTAGTTAGCTAGACTAGTCAAACTAAAGTTTGACCGGTAAGATGGCAAACCAAATAAAATTATTTTAATCTGAAATTTTGCTTATATCACTAATATATATATATATATATATATATATATATATATATATATATATATATATATATATTGACATCCATACGGTTGGATCGTCGAAAAATATTGTTTAAAAAATCCAAACATCATTTCATGAATAAACGCTAGTTTGTTGTACTAGTTACAGTGAAGCTTGACTATTAAAATGGCAAATCAAATAAAATTATTTGGATATGAAACTTTAGTTATATCACTAATATATATCTATTGACATCCATATTTTAAATTCAAATATAAAATATAAACATATTCAATAAATATGTATTTTATATTAATAATAGTTGGGTAATGGCAATGTTAAAAAAGGAAGAGGAAGAGAACGGTGAAGATACCAATTTTTTAAAAATATTTTTAAAAAAATTGAAACATCAATTGAGGAATAAATACTAATTAGCTCTACTAGTCAAACTGAAATTTGACTGTTAAAAAGTCGGCATTGTAAGGACTTATAAATTGGGACTTATAAATTGGTTAATTTTTGATTTTTAGTTTTGTTTTGCACCTACCTTTCTTGCGTGAGAGAGGTAGTACGCCTAATTTATCTATAGGTTTACTATCCGAGTTGGACTCATTGAGTTGTGCTGGCCCAAATAATTATTATTTAGCTAAAAAATTGAAAAATTGACAAATATAATAGATTGATAAATAAATGGACAATGGTGGTAGTTGTTGATCACAAGCAAATTGCTACATATTATTGGAAAATGTAATCGAGATTCAAATTTATTACTAAGACTGGTCGTTATATATTAGTGGAAGAAACTTAAAACTTTTTACATATTTTAAATTCAAATATAAAATATAAATATATTCCATGAATATGTATTTTATCTAAATAATAGTTGGGCAATGGTAGAGAGGAAAAATCAGATGCATTTTTTATTTTAAATAATATTTATTTTTAATATCCTAATTTTAATATTAATTTATAAGTTAATATATATATTATATTATATAGTAATTTATTTTAATAGTAATATATTTAATTGGTCTGGGAAATTTGCAAAGCCCATTCAAAAGGCTATATACTATACTGTTGGATTGAATATGATGTTTAACATCAATAAAAGCACATCTTTCTCTGTCTTAATAAAACCCTGATTTAGAGTTCAGCCGCTTCTCTTCTATTTTGTAATTTAGTATCTCTCTCTCCAATTTGTAGTTTTGATGTGTGTCCTTGAAAGATGATGTGCAACTAAAGTCGGGGGAGGTGGGAATGGTGGAAGCTCCTTTACAAACTCTGTTTTCCTTAGATTTTAAGAAGCTTCTCCACCTCTGTTTTCATGTATTTTGCCCCCCCTCTCTCCCCTCTCTCCGATAACTATTTAAGTCAGCTGGCCAGACTTGGTCTTTTAGCCGTCGTGGGACGACGGAGATGGCAGAGGCTCCTCCACGGAATCGGTCAAGCTTTCGGTCGCTATCTTTCCCTTTTGAAATTCATGGCTTTGCTGGTTTATGTAATAAGTAACATTATGGAGTTTGTTAATTCGTCTGGATGGGGTCGAATTTAATATCTTATATTTGACAAGATACGGTCGAGTTTAATATTTGGGCGGGCTTTTTAAAATATTTCAGAAATTTTAATTATTTGGGCGGGATTTTCAAATTTTAAGTGTAAAATCAATTTTGACAGGTGTCGGTTGAATTTGGACGGTTGAATTTAGCGGTCGAATTTAACCGATCATATTTAGACGGTCGTATTCATACTAAATACAACCGACTACTAAATATCACTCCCATATGTACAACCGGGACTAAAATAGGTCGTATTTAGCTAAATACTACTGCTGGCGGTCGTATTTAGTTAAATACGACCGATTTTGAGCCGGTAGTATTTAGCCGTTTTTCTTGTAGTGACATGTGTGCAAACATATGACCCCAATCAATTGAGTTAAATGCCCATTTCATTATATTTTGATAACATCAACACTGAGCTACATATATACTTGTTTCTTTATTTTGGGTAACTAAACTTATACTATAATTTAATATTATTGTAAGACTTGGGTAATTAGCTCATTACCATATAATAACTTTATGCTTAAATTCACTATCTCTTTATTTTTTTATTATACAGTAGAAATGGGTAATACCTGCATGCTTAATTATAAAAATAAAAAATAATATTAGAAGCCTCACTTATTTTTCATTTCTTTTTTCCTTCAATTGTTTGCTTTACAAAGGGGAATCTTATTTTATTTGCAGGTACGCGATTATAAGTATAATATTTTTTGCTATATTTTCGCTTTTTTATAATTTTTTTATAGTTTGTTTATATTTCTTTTGTCAATGAAAAGGAGAATAGATACACAGCATGACATGGGATGTCAAGTAATAAAGAACAGTAACGAGGAGTATATTATAATTAATATTATAAAAATGTCTATCTGCGACCAAGTTTATCAGTGACCTCAAAATCAGTAGCTATTTTTTTGGATCAACGACGGGTTTCAGCGACCGCGGCCAAAGTCGTCGCTAACCGGACTTTAGCGACGGCCGGTGGTCGCTAATAGGACAGAAATATTAAATCATTCCATTAAAAAAACCGTGAAAAACTGGCGGTAATTTATTAGCTATTGATTTTTATTTGCGACCGACGTTGGTTGCAGAAAATGCCACACCAGCAACAAAATCAAGGACTTTAATCAATAGCTAAACCGGAGACCAAATAAAGGCGGCGACCAGTGGCTTTCTGCGATCGAGGTCCGTCGCCAATAATTTTTTTATTTTATAAGTTGTTTAAAGTTTTGGCGCGCTATTTAATTAGCAATC
The DNA here is from genome assembly GCF_009905375.1 of Apium graveolens. Taxonomy (NCBI): domain Eukaryota; kingdom Viridiplantae; phylum Streptophyta; class Magnoliopsida; order Apiales; family Apiaceae; genus Apium; species Apium graveolens. The sequence continues at coordinate 74,277,547 of NC_133649.1, forward strand.
AAAGCACATCTACGACCGAATGTAGTCACAAATACGAAATAATGAAAAATACAATTTTTTAATTATAAATAGTATTTATTTATATATTTTTTAAATCAAATTGTTATTAAAATATATCTTAAATTTGTTTTAATAAGAAAGAATTAAAAATATATTTTTTAAATTTAGAAAATAAAATTGACGCAATATTTTAGACACCGAGAAATATTTCAAATCGAGTGCGATTACAGATTTCAAGTATTTAAAATATATTTTTTTTAACTTTAAATAGTATGTTATTTATATGTAGCATTTTTAAATCAAATTATAATTAAAAAAATATCTTAAAATTTAGTTTCTAATTCTTTTGAAATATTCAAAGAATATAAGGTAGAAACGCAAACAGAGAAAAATATAAATGTTTTACTATCAGGTCGTGGAAGAGTATACTTAAGCCTCAAATTCAAGAGTTTATTGAAGGAGTGTGATATTGTATCACAACTTACTCCTTCTGGAACACCTCAATTGAAAAGATATTCTGAGAGAAGAAATCGTACATTATTGGACATGTTGCGATCGATGATGAGTCAAGCGGATCTTTCAATAAGTTTGTAGGGTTATGCTCTAGAAATGGCTGCTTACACGTTTAACCGAGTTCCGAAAAAAAGCGGTTCAAAAGACTCCATATGAGATATGGACTGATAAACTTCATAGCATGTCATTTATAAAAATTTAGGGACGTGAAACATTTGTAAAACGTTTAGCCTCTGACAAGTTTGGACCAAAATTAGATGATGCTATATTGTGGGATATCCAAGTAAGACTAGGGTATAAAATTTTATAATTCTTCTGAGAACAAAGTGTTTGTTGCTCGGACGGATGTATTTTTTCAGGGAGAACTACTTTCTAAGAAAATTAGTGGGAGGACAATACATCTTGGTGAAGATCGAGAACCACATGATAAAATTGAACCACAGATGGAACAAGATTAGGATGTACATCAAACTATAGAAATTAATCATGTTTAGGAAACACGGGTTATTCATAGATCAAGTAGGATTCACCATGACCCCGAGAAAAAATATGGATTTATTTTGACTCGAAATGGTAATGCGATGCTTAGGATAATGATAAGCCTCTCACCTATCAAGATTCTATGAACGGTCCAAACTTCGAGAGATGGATGGAGGCCATGAAATCCGAGATGGAATCTATGTATCAAAATAAAGTATTGACTTTTGTTGATCCACACTAAGGGGTAAAACCTATAGGGTGCAAGTGGAAAACTGACATGGATGGTAAAGTACATACATATAAGGCGCGACTAGTGGCTTTTTATGATATATATTATGATGAAACTTTTTGAACAGTTGCTATGGTCAAGTCCATTAGGATTTTGTTAGGAATAGCTGCTTACTTTGACTACGAGATTTGGCAAATGGATGTCAAAACCGCTTTCTTATATGAGAGCCTTGAAGAGGATGTATATATGATACAACTTGAGGGTTTTGTCGATCCAAAGTTTGCTAAGATGGTTTGTAAGTTGCTTTTATCTATTTATAGGTTAAAGCAAGCCTAAAGTAGATGGAATATTCATTTTGATGAAACAGTCAAAGAGTTTACTTTATTCAAAATGCAGATGAACCGTGTATTTACAAGAAGGTTAGTGGGAACCATGTGACATTCATATTATTCTATATAGATGACATATAACGAATAGGGAATGACATAACTTCTCTACAGGCTGTTAAGACTTGGTTGAGAAATAGTTTCTCGATGAAAGACTTAGGCGATGCTAGCTAAATATTGAGAATCACGATATATATAGATAGATAAGAAGATTAATTGGCCTAAGTCATAGTACACATATTGACAAAATATTGCATCATTTTAGAATGCAAGAGGCAAGTAGGGGATACGTCCCGATGTATCGTAAGATAGTGATCTCATAGGATAACTGCCCTAAATTATTAGATGATAAGGGTCATCTTAGAAAAGTTCCATATGCTTCAGCAATTGGATCTATAATGTATGCAATGATATGTATTTGTCCTAATATTTTGTATGCTTTTAGCATGACGAGCAGATACCGGTCTAATCCAGGTGAGGGTCACTGGATAGTTGTCAAGAATATTCTTAAGTACTTAAAGAGGACTAAAGATTTATTTTTGGTGTATGGAGAAGATAGGGAACTGGTTGTAAATGGTTACATTGATCCTAGTTTCTGAACCTAATTTTTGGACAAACAAGGATGATTATGTGTCTGGTTTGTGTTTTGTCTAAATGTAAGTGTTGTTATCTTGAATAGTTCATATCAAGAATATTGATGATTCTATAATGGAAGCCAACTATATTGGTGCTTTCGAAATAGCCAAGGAGACTATTTGGGCATGTGCTTAGGCGATATCACCTTATTAATGAGATTAATGATTAAGGAGATATATATGTAAAGTGCATAGTAATGGTAATATTGCAGACCCACTGACTAAGGCTTTGTCGCAGAAAAAGCACGATGGTCATACAAGTTTCATGAGTATTGGATACATGGGTGATTGGCTCCAGTGCAAGTGGGAGATTGATAGTGTTTGAACCCTAGAGAAAACATTATAATATTTTAGTTTAAGACATTTGGATTATTAATGTTTATGTTTTATCGATTATTCCCTTTATAATTTATTATGTCTTAATTTACTGTGATATAAATGTTAGATTAATAAATATCCTTAGAATATGATATAAATCCTATATCTCTAAGTACGTGACTTAGAAATAAAATTTTGAGAATAGTATCAATATATCTAAAGGTCCCTAGTCGAGTATTATTATTAACAGACAATAAAAATGCATTAAGACTGGTGTGATTGTTGAGTGATGATCACATCTCATTGATCATAGGTATTATATATGATACTAAAGTCAAAAACACAGGCAAATATAAATGTACATGGTGCTGGACAGACCCAAAGTGAGATTCTACATGTCTATTGTGTCACATGTGATTCTCACTGTGATAATGATGTAATGGTCCTTAGACTTGAAATCAATATATTTTTTATGAGAATTAATGTACTTTCATTACATTAAAATTTACGTTTAATCGGGTAATGATAAAAGTATATTTTGGGTATATTATAAATCGTATGAGAAACATGCATGATATAGAAAGGATTTAACTCTCCTAATTTTAGGAGTGATATTATTGGACTCTTGTGATAAAACATGTATGTAATTAAATTTGATTTTTCAATTTTTTAATTAAGGGATCTGATGGATTATTTTAGTTTTGATGTATATAGGTTAGTATACATGATTTCTACGAATTTTATTGTAATATCTTATTCAATGGAAAATTTTCGGACTCGTCGGAATAATCATTAGAGTAGGTAATTTCTGAATTAGTTTGTATGTACGTACAGATCTGATGATGTTGTACACCATATTTTTTTTGTAAATTATTCTGGGAAATTATATTATTGCCGGAAAAATATTTCTCGCCGGATTTTATTCGAATTTTGACTGAATTGTTAATTTAGTGATGTTTAGACTCGATTGTTGTGGTATTAATAATGGACAATTGGATAGAGATAATACGAGATGCATTATAGAAGTTTAGAACGACTTTATGACCCTGTAAGCTTGCCTGAAATGGCCAGAGTTTTAGCCGTAAATTGACCCTTATTACGGTGACCGGTTCTTCAGAAAATAATATTATAAATAAAATCGAAATTGCATAAACAAGTTTTCGAATTAAAATAATTTTGAATTGAAAATTTAATTAAATTAGAATATATTTTGCATTTATTTAATTTTAAATAAAAAACCGGGTTTTTAACGGGTCGTATTTAGACGTTTTTCTTGTAGTGATCCGACGTTCTGTGTCGTAAGTAACTAACATACAACGATATGTTCCGTTGTAAGTTCATAACACACGATAATATATTCCTTCGTAAGTTGATTTATTATTCTATTGAGAACGGGGGCCCCTGCTTACTAACTTGCGACGAAATTATCCATTCCCCAATCTGCTCGTAAGCATTTCTTGTGTTCAAGTGTAAGCTAAAGTCTTACTAGGTTTCTTAAAAATTAAAATATTGTAATTGTTTGCTAGTGCAAATATGACATATTATATTTTATTCATAAGAATGTTGGTTCTTGACGATCACCATCATGCACATCTAGGAAAGGAAATGCAAGAATAACATTTATATACTTTACATATGTATATATATGTATATACTTATAAAAACCCTAGTGTGTAGTTGCATCTCATGTATATGTAATAAGTTATTTCATTTTAAATTGGTTATCGTCAATATTTAATAACTTACTATAAAAACAATAATTAAAGATTATTCATTTGACAATTAGAATAATACTTGAAATTTTAATTTTATTAAAGAGAGGTTGTACCAGGTGTATACCAATATAAATAAAATATAATTATAAAATACATATAATTTATTAATGGGTTTTTTCATAAATATCCAATTTTTACCAAATTTTCCAAAATAATACTATCAAATTTTGAAAATATTTTCAAAACTAAGCAACTTTGGAATGATTTTGCAACCAAGTTTGTAAGTTGAATTTTAAAAAATATTTGAAAAAAAATACATTCTGCAAATTTCTAACAACATAAATTGCAACCTAAAATGCAATGCAACCCAATCTAATGTAAAGGGTTGCACAATTTAAACTAAAATGCAACCTATTATGCACATATTGTACTTTTGCAAATATTATCAAAACGAAATAGTATTTTAGCAAAAAAAATCTAAGTTGTTAAAATTCGCAAATTATTTTACATAAAATTGAATTTTTGATAAATTCCATTTATTAATTCGTTAATTAAAAAAATATAATTTATGAAAATAAATTATATATATATGTGTGTATATATATACACACACACAAAATTAATCCCACCATGAAACTAATAATTTAAAATTATGTGACATTGTGGAAATAAATTATCATGTGATTAAAACATATAAACCTAAATGGAAACACCAAAAATAGTCACTAGAAATTATGCAATATGTTTAAGATATAATATTAATAATATGATTATTACATATATTCCTTTCCAATTATCAAATATATATATATATATATACATATATAATTTATTTGTATTTTACTACTAAATAATTTACTCATCCATTTTACTACTTTTTTGATAAGTTTTTAAATGTTTAATATCCAACATGTTCATCTACTGTGAAAAAATTATAATTTACAAAGGACAAAATTATTTTTAACATATTAATATCTAATATTTGTACTTTTAAAAATAATATGTTACAAATATTTCTGCTTCAATTTTTTTTTAAAAATGATAAAATTTATATATTTGGGTAAAAGAACCTAAAATATGAAGTATGAATCCATTTGCTTAAAATCTATATTATTAGTTTTTAAAATATTGGAAGATTAATAACATTAGAATAAATACAAAAATATTAAAAAAAGATATAGTTAGTAATATTAAATTAGTAAAATGAGGAAATGGGAGACCTTGTTCTGCAACCTAAATATTACAAAATATATTATTTTGCTAATTATCTTATAAGAATATTATTAATTCATTAAAATCATTTAAGATTGTTTAAATTTAATAAGTAGAAAGTGTATTTGCAAGCTAAAGAAACCCTACATGCCTAGAGAAATGTACATGTTTTATAGAATAGAATATTTTTTAATGTTTTATATTCTACATATATCTCCTATTTTTGATTAAATGGGACATCTTTTTTATCAACTCGGACATCCTACATACATACATATTTATTTTATAAAGCCATCTATTTATTATTATTTATGAAGGGGAAAAAATATAGATAGGATTACTAAACAGCTGGATGTAGGGGATATGGTGTTAGAAGGCTTTAATTGTGTATCGGTGAGGCGCCTTCCATTTCAAGAAAATAATATTAAATACAACCAATTAAAATTCGACTGGGTTAAATTCGACCAAAGGCGGTCAAATCCCTTGGACATGGCTAAATTCGACGGCCTCGGTCGAATTCAAACGATCATATTTAAATGGTCGTATTTGCAACCAATTTTAACCGAAAACGGTTAAAATTAAAACGGGCGAAACTAAACCGGTCAAATTTAGCCCCTAAATTTGACAAAAAAAATCGGGCCGAATTTAGCTATAATAAAAAAGTGGAGGGATTTTCCCGCAAAGTAATTTATTTGGAACTGCTAAATTCAACCGATTTCGGTCAAATTTTATATTTCAAAATGACGGGTGACTTATAAACACTTTCAAAATTTTCGAAAAAAGTGAGGGAAATTTCCCGCTGTTCTGGAAGATATATTTCAATGGAATTCATTTGTATTTAGGATTTTTCAAAATTTTATTTTTAATAAAAAATATTTAAATGTTTGTGAATATTTTAAAATTATGAATATGGGAGATAATAAACGGTATCCAAATAAAAAAATTATTATTTTGGTCTGAAACTTTGGTAATATCACAAATATATTTTTATTTATATTCATACGGGTTAGATCAATGAAAAATATTTTTAAAAAAAATCGAAACACCAATTCAGGACTAAACACTAGTTAGCTCTACTAGTCAAACTGATGTTTGATCGGTAAAAAGGCAATCCAAATAAATTTATTTTGATCTAAAATTTTGGATATATCTTTAATATATATATCTATTGATATCCATATAGTTGGATCTATGAAAAATATTTTAAAAATAATTGAAACACTAATTGATGACCAAACACTCGGTAGTTTACTAGACAAACTCATGCTTGACTTTGAAATGGCAAACTAAAAAAATTATTTTGGTCCGAAACTTTGGTAATATCACTAATATATATATTTATTGACATCCATACAAGTGGAACGGTGAAAAATATTTTTAAAAAAATTGAAACACCAATTCAGGTCTAAACACTAGTTAGTTGTATTAATTAAAATGATAATTAACCGGTAAATGGCAATCCAAATAAATTTATTTTGATCTAAAACTTGGATATATCTTTAATATATATCTATTGACATCCATACGGTTAGTTCGATGAAAAATAATTTTGAAAAAATTGAAACACCAATTCAGCACTAAACTCTAGTTAGGTTTACTAGTCATACTCATGCTTGAATTTTAAAATGGCAAACCAAATAAAATTATTTTGGTCCGAAACTTTGGTTATATCACTAATATATGTCTTTATTGACATCTTTACATTTTTATTGATGAAAAATATTTTTTAAAAAAATCAAAACATCAATTTAGGACTAGGTGTACAAGTCAAACTGATGTTTTACTTTTAAAATGGCTAACCAAATAAAATTATTTTGATCTAAAACTTTGGTTATATCTCCAATATATATATATATATTGACATCCATTGGTTGGATCGATGAAAAATATTTTTAAAAAACCGAAATACCAATTCAAAACTCATCACTAGGTAAAAGTACCAGGCAAACTGATGTTTGACTGTTAAATGGCAAACCAAATAAAATTACTTTGATCGGAAATTTTGGTTATATCACTAATAAGAATATCATTATTTTTTTCAATTTAAATAATATTTGAGTTATATTTTAATTTTTTGAATTTATATTTATTTGATCTTTATATCTTATTAAAACTGTATCACCTGTTTATATATTATTATATTCACTTAGTTATTTATCATTTTATATTTTGAACTTTTTTTAAATTATTTAAAGTTTAGTAAATATATAAAGAAAAATATGTTAATGGGAAAGAATAAAATTTATCCAAATGTTAAATTTAGTTCTTGAAAAAATAATTATGTTGTACAACAAGTTTAGTTTATTAATAGTTAGTGGGCCAAAATAATTTTGTGATACTGAAATTAGAAAAAAGTGAAGCACAAGGGCATCAATGAGAGAGGGACGGGACAACAAAGAGAGAGAGGAGGCTGAGTGTATCTAATTTGCTACCGCCTAGCTACCATTTATCACTCACCAACACGCGGACCAAACACGCGACCAACAATTACAAAACCACCCATCCTCTGCTTTTTTCAGAAAAAACAGAGAATATGCTCCAAATCGAAGACATGCTCCTGGTGTTCTTCAAGATTGAGGCCCTGAATCGAATTGTTACCAGTGTCCGATCAATATTCTATTTTATAAATCGAAGTTCTTTGTATTTCTACATCGATGTTGTTGTTATTTCCATTTGCTTGATTTAAATTTGAATTAATATTGTTTATTACTTAATTTTAGGGTGTTTAGTCATGTATTTTGCAGTTATGAATTGATAGCTCATTGAACAATGAGTATGTAAGTAATTTTTATATTTTATTGTTGAGTTTCCGTGCTGGCCGAAATATCTCCACTGACTTTGAGTTATTCCCTTTTCTGGCTTGTTTATGAGTTTTGACTGTATTGCTCCGATTAAATGTTTCGTATGCGAATTGGTAATAGTTTATATTAAGGTTTTTGAGTTTGGTGAGTTCTCGTGAAATTTGTTTTTTTTTTTGTTTTATCGGCGTTCTCTTGGTTTTGCCTGAAATCAGTTAACTATTGGTTATTTTGTTTGTTTGTAAGTTTAGATATGAATGTGAGATTTCCATATCAATTTGAGTGTCATTAGTTAAAAACCAGACTGTGGTTTTGGGTTGAATTGGGGCTGCCAGGAGATGTGGGAAAATTCACTAGATTTTGGAAACTTACCAAATTCCAGAGATTTTTTTTTTGAAAACTGGTGCTCTTTAATTTGACCAAAGGACATCGAATTTAGAATTATATTTTCAGCCATATATGGTGAATTTAATTATTGGGTGGGACTTTTAAATTTTTTCATAAAATTTATTTATTTGGGCGGGATATTCAATTTTTTTATTAAATATCAAATTTCACCGCTCTTGGTTGAATTCTTCCAGTCGAATTTAAACGGTTGTAATTTTTCGGTTGTAATTAGAAGGTCAAATTTTGATAAATACGACCGAATTTCTAAATTCGACTCCCTTTATTACAACCGATTCAAAATCGGTCAAAATTAGGTAAGTTCGACTGCGCCCGGTTGAATTTGGCTATATTCGACCGATTGTTATTGGACGAATTTAGCCTTTTTCCTTGTAGTGTTAGGCGTTTACTTCCATAGCCTATATTTAATTCACATGGTCTTCAAAATCAATATTTTACTTTGATAACAACTTTGATGCTTAAATTCAGGCACCATACAGATACCTCCGTGATCTAGTCGAGGTAACATATGTGGCTCAAAATGGTCCATTATGTTTTAAATTAGCTATAAGTTGATAGTTACATGTGGTGCAACTAAACCCAGCTCACATACAATAGTTTTATTTAATCCTACTTATTATGTAGCAATCCAATTTGTTTGATGCTCAAGTATTTCCCGAAATATTTTTAGCATTCTCTAGTTCTCAATATAAAGGAAACACGCATGTTTATGAAATTTTATTCATTTTCATATTATGTTCCACAAATTGATAAATATTTTAATTCTTGTTTATCCTATGTAGGTTACTTGATCACGAAGGAATCTCTTATTATAAAGGTACATTTTTATACGTCTTTTTTAGCTTGCAAACATTGATAGGAAATTCAATAAATTGAGATAGTTGCTCCCAGATTCAATTTTCTTACTATATTAATTTCAGTATTACTTCTCCTAATAATTTGTTCACGTTCAGAAACTAAGAGATGAAATTGTTTTGTATTAGTTTGAGTATGAGGTGCTATTACGTGTTGAATTATTATCACTTTTTTTAAAAGACATATATTGTTATGCATAAACCTTGACAATAGTTTTGTTACTTGGAACCTTCGGTTAAAGTGGAAATTTTAGTTGTAGAGTTTGATGTTAGATATATTTGTGATGTCATGTCTAATCCGATTTGTTTAGTTTCAGAACTTAATATCAGAACTTAACTGGAAATCAGAACTTACTGAAAATAAGAAGTTATCAGAACTTCCATCAGGACTTACATCAGAACTTAAGTGTGGATACACTTCAGGGATGAAAAGCGGTTGATTTACAGGAGAGGATCTGGATTAAACAGAAGAAGATATGATTGAAGAGTTATACAGCTAAATGACTACAGTAGATAATCTCTGATTGATGTATTTTAGGAAACAGAACATATCATATCAATTAGGAGATATCTTGTAACTGTGTAGTATATAAACACAGATTAGGGTTTACACTATATGTGTTATCATTCACGAGATTATTATTCATTGTACCCTAGCAGCTCTTAGTGATATCATACATCACTGAGAGAGTAGATTAAACCTACTGTAACAGAGTTTGATATATTGAATAAACTTGTTTTCTATTACATACTTGTGTTAATAATCGAATTGATTGTAGATACTATATTCAACCCCCTTCTATAGTATCATTGAGGCCTAACAAGTGGTATCAGAGCCAATTCGTTAAGCTTACAAACAGTTAAGATCCAAAAAATAATCAATCATGTCTGATCAATCAAAACACAAGACCCTCCAGAACCTGCAAAGGTTCAACTCATTCAAAACACCAGTAGATATGAAACCATCAGGGTTCCTATGCTCAGGGTATCTGAGTACCCTGTATTGAGTGTGAAGATGGCCATGTTTCTGGAAGCAACAGATCTAAAATATTTAGACAGAATTTATGATGGTCCACACAAGCCCACAAAGCTTTCGGTTGCAGTTGGGAATGAGCCACATAAGATGATTCCCAAAGAAAAGAGAGAACTCACCACTGAAGACATCTCTTCACTAGCTTTTCTTAATTGAAAGTGATGTGTAAGAAATTTATAGACCAAATTGTGTAAAGTTTTACATCACTAATTTTTTAATAAAGCGATGTACTCGTTACTAATAGACATTTGTTATAAATAAAACCGATGTCCTTTACTACATAACCAGAACTAAAACATTGGAATAACAAGCATCCATACAAATCCAACCAGTCAATCATTCATACATTTAACCATTCAATCATCCGAAAACCAAAAAATTGTAATGCATAATTAAAGTGGATTAGTAATGCATAATTAAAGTGGTACAAAAAATATATGACTGATTGCAAAGGAGGATTGTCTGACAGAGGAGACAACTCAAATGTCAAATGCTACAATTAAGGTGGAAGTTCTGACAAGAAAGGGTTCATAAAGACTGAAGGCAAAGGAGGATTGTCTGACAGAGGAGACAACTCAAATGTCAAATGCTACAATTGTGGTGAAAGAGGTCACATCTCTCCTGATTGCGAGAAAGGAAAAGGTGATAAAGGCCAGACACTTATCACAAAGAAGAAAAACTAGGAAGACACTTCAGAATCTGAAGAAGAGGTGAACCATGCCTTAATGGCAAATGCTGATAGAAGTTCTGATGCTGCTGAACTAAAGGTACCTCTATCAACTCTTGCTTTTGATACAGAAGATATTACTGAGTTGAGATTATTTCTGAAAAACATTTACATTAGCTATAGAGATCAGACTTTAGAGAATGAAAGATTAAAATCTGAAAATCTAAAGTACAAAAACAAAAATAGCTATCTTGAAGAAGAGTTAGTCAAGATGAACATTATTCAGACAGAGAGAGATAATGCTGTGTATGTTAAGAATGAATTGCTTAAACATAATGATTATCCAAAAAATGAATTAGAAAAAGAAAGAAAAATCATCAGGACTTGGACTAACTGGCAAAACAACTCAGAATATTCTAAGTAATGGAAACTGGAAAAAGGGGTTAGGTTATAAAGATGGTAAAAGTGAGAAAGGGACTTTGCCAATTAAGCCTATTGTTATCAAACAGACTGAAAAGCCAAAGATAAATCGTGTTTAAATTTGTTGCAAAAACTGTTGTGTCTGATTCTGAAGAGATGAAAGACTATAAAATAGAAGTCAAAGAAAAGACAACTTCTGACAAATTAAAACAGGATAAACCAGCTTTCGTAAACATTGGCTTAATGACAAGAAGCAGCTTAAGTATAAGCTGAAAGAGATTAAAAATGTGAACAAGGTAAAGGAAGCTAGGAAAAATAGGAATGGAAAGGAAGGTGTGAATAAAAGTAATAATTATATGCATGTTCCTAATGCTCCTAGAAAGAAATGCTATAATTGTGGAAACTCTAACCATCTTGCTTCTTTTTGCAGGAAAAATAAAGATATAAACTATTTACCTCCTAGATCAGGAGTTAAGAGTCAGTCTGTTAGGTTTAAACCACAAAATCCTTATTTTTATTGTGGTAGTTTATGGCATTCTATTTATACTTGTAAGGAATATCATAGTTTGTACTATGATTATTATGAAATAAAACCTTCTTTAAAGAAAGTTAGTGTAATTCCTTCTAGTGTAAATTCTGATCCAAAGTCTGATATAAAGTCTGATAAAAAGCATGTTAGCATAAACTCTGAAACTAAATCCGCTGCAAATGCTAACAAACTTAACAAGGCCAAAGGATCCAAGAAAGTCTGGGTCCTTGAAACTAATCAATAGCGGTCTTTGTGATTGCAGGGCAACAGGAAAAACATCCTGGTTCTGGACAGTGGATGTTCAGGATATATGACGGGAAATAAAGCCCTGCTATCAGACTTTGTGGAGAAAGATGACCCAGGAGTTTCTTATTGAGATGGCAACATGGGAAAGACTCTAGGATATGGAAATATCAATCTTGGGAATGTCATAATTGAAACAGTAGCTCTTGTCTCAGGACTTAAACACAATCTGCTAAGTGTGAGTCAAATCTGTGACAGAGGTTATCATGTGGATTTCTTTGAGGAACACTGTGTAGTTGTAAGTAATTCTACAGGAAAAGTGGTTCTGAAAGGTTACAGACATGGTAACATATATGAAGCCAGACTTTTAACAAATTTTGATGGTTCTGCAATCTGTGTGTTAAGCAGAGCATCAATTAAAGAAAGCTGGAATTGGCACAAGAGACTCTCTCATTTAAATTTCAACAACATAAATGAGCTAGTAAAGAAAGATCTTGTGAGAGGACTGCCAAAATCAATATTTACTCCTGATGGTCTTTGTGCCTCATGTTAAAAGGCAAAACAAAGAAAATCTTCATTCAAGAGAAAAACTGAATCCTCAAAACTTGAGCCTTATCATTTACTGCATTTTGATCTATTTGGTCCAGTCAATGTCATGTCTATTGTAAAGAAGAAATATGCTATGATTATAGTGGATGAGTTCACAAGATACACTTGGGTGTATTTCTTGCACAAGAAGAATGAAACTGCATCTACTCTAACTGATCATGTCAGACAGCTGGATAAGTTAGTCAAAGATTCTGTTAAAATAATAAGAAGTGATAATGGCACTGAGTTCAAGAATTCAATCATGGAAGAGTTCTGCAAAGAGCAAGGAATAAAGCAAGAATTTTCTGCACCTAGAACTCCACAGCAGAATGGAGTTGTAGAAAGAAAGAACATGACTCTTATTGAAGCTGCACGAACTATGCTTGATGAAGCAAAGCTACCAACCTATTTTTGGGCTGAAGCTGTGTAGACTGCTTGTTTTACATAAAGTGCTACACTCATAAACAAGCATGGAAAAACACCATATGAGATGGTGAAGAAAAAGAATCCAAATCTGAAATACTTTCATGTATTTGGATGCAAGTGTTTTGTTCTTAAGACTCATCCTGAACAGCTGTCAAAATTTGATCTAAAAGCTGATGAAGGAATTTTTGTTGGATATCCACTTTCCACAAAAGCCTTCAGAGTCTACAATTTAAGAACAAGGGTTGTCATGGAATCTATCAATATATCTTTTGATGATAAAATGATTACTGGACTTGAAGATTTCAATGATCATGATCAGCTGAGATTTGAAAATGAAGATGTAAATTCTGATTCTGTAAATTCTGATGACCTAAATCCTGATCCTGTAAGTTCTGACGGGTTAAATTCTGATGTCATTGAAACTGTGGTAACTGCTCCAAAGGAAAATGCACCTGTTCAGGGGGAGCAAGCTGATGATCATACCACATCTCAAGACTCTCAAGAAGCATCAGAACCAGTCACTGGCTCTTCAAGTTCTAATTCATCAAGTTCTGATGAGCCAATTTCTGATAATTCTGGAAACTCTAATTCTTCAAAACCTGAAGGATCCAACTCAAATTTTGGAATCTCAGAGAGCATAACTTCAGGGGTAGCATCGGAAAATTCTAATGGAGATAGCATGGATCATGGGGGAGGATTCAGTTCTAGAGATCAACTTCCATCTGCAAGGAAGTTGACTAAATCACATAAACCTGACTTAATAATTGGAGATCCTGAGGCAGGTGTCAGAACTAGAACAATAACAAAAAATGAATGTCTCTATCATTCTTTTCTATCTCAGACTGAACCAAAGAAAGTGGAAGAAGCTCTTCAAGATGCTGATTGGGTGCAAGCAATGTATGAAGAGTTAAATGAATTTGAAAGAAATAAAGTCTGGACCCTAGTACCAAGACCAAAGGACAGATCAATTGTTGGTACAAAATGGGTGTTCAGAAATAAAACTGACAGTGATGGCATAATTATAAGAAACAAAGCAAGGATGGTTGTTAAAGGTTACTCTCAACAGGAGGGTATTGACTATGATGAAATATTTGCTCCAGTTGCTAGATTGGAAGCCATAAGAATCTTTTTGGCTTATGCTGCTCACAAGAAGTTTAAAGTCTTTCAAATGGATGTGAAAAGTGCTTTTTTCAATGGAAAATTGAAAGAAGAGGTATATGTTGAACAACCTCCAGGCTTTGTAGATCCAAAATTTCTAAATCATGTCTACAGGCTTGACAAAGCACTTTATGGCCTTAAGCAAGCTCCTAGAGCATGGTATGAGACTCTGGCTCAATTCCTTCTGGAAAGTGGATTTCACAGAGGTACAATTGACAAAACTTTATTCTACCTCAACTATGGAAAGGACTTGCTTTTGGTACAGATATATGTTGATGATATCATCTTTGACTCTACAAATACAAAACTTTTTGAAAGATTTTCCAAGTTAATGCAGTCAAAATATCAAATGAGTATGATGGGAGAGTTGAGTTATTTTATGGGACTTCAAGTCAAACAAACTGAAGAAGGTACTTTCATCAGTCAATCCAAGTACACCAGAAATCTACTCAAGAAATTTGGAATGCAAGACAGTTCTACTGCATCAACTCCCATGACCACTACCACCAAGTTAGATAAAGATACTGGAGCATCAGTATACATTATCTTTTTTGACATTAGCTTTTCTTAATTGAAAGTGATGTGTAAGAAATTTATAGACCAAATTGTGTAAATTTTACATCACTAATTTTTTAATAAAGCGATGTACTCGTTACTAATAGACATTTGTTATAAATAAAACCGATGTCCTTTACTACATAACCAGAACTAAAACATTGGAATAACAAGCATCCATACAAATCCAACCAGTCAATCATTCATACATTTAACCATTCAATCATCCGAAAACCACCAACACCAACCCCATCATCTGCATCAATCATCCAAAAATCGCCAACACCAACCCCATCATCTGCATCAATCATTCAAAACTATAGAATCTACATTACCAAATGTACAACCCCCAGCATTTATAAACCTATACACCAATCCCAGCATTCATACACTTACATTCTTACTACACAGAACCGTCTAAATTACCTACTCAAACTAAAAATGCACAAATGCACATGATTATTTTTTAAAAATTAAAACTCAAACATCGGTCCTTGTTATAAAACTGATGTGAATCAACTAAAAACACATGACCTACTCAAACTAAAAATGATATCTAAACCAACAAATGAAATCAAATTATTAGAAAGAAAACGATGTCTACAATGTTAAAACACATCGGTTTGTGCAAGTACATAAAAGTAAAACAAAATAAGACCGATGTTAAAGTAGAAGTTTCACATCGCTTCTTAAACTAAAACTGATGTTATAATACATGTCTAACATCAGTTTAGGAAATAAACCGATGTAAAATAAGGACTAAAACATCGATTTATTTAGGAATCTGATGTCTATTAGTTAAAAGTGCTTCCCTGTTATATGTTTAAAATGGTATTTAACCTCCTAAATACCATTTTTGACAATCTAGTTTAAATATTTTATTCAAAAAAGGGCTAATTATACATCAGTTTGCTCAAAAAAATCGATGTCTGTGTACATCTTTAACATCGGCTAAAACCGATGTTAAAGACCCCCCCTTTCTCTACACATGCGAAGACATCGGTTTTAAAAGAAAAAAGACATCGGTTTTAAAAGAAAAAAGACATCGGTTTATAACCGATGTCTAAGGGCATTTTTCTAGTAGTGTATGGACTAGATAGATGTCTATAGGTGTCTCTCTCCAATATTCAAAAATTGAGAGAATCTGAGTTGGTTGTAGTGATTGACAAGGTACATATAGTTATTCCAGAGGACACCCAATTGCTTCATGAACTCAAGAAGGCTCAGATAGATACTTTTCCTGAAGCCTATCTCTGTCCTTAGTCTAAGAAATGTAAACTCTTCACTGTTCTTAAGAATTATGTTAGAGAAAACATGAGGCTGATAATGACTTTTCAATCTCATCTAAAATGCAAAAAGTACAAGAAAAATGAAGATGAAGAGATGATCAGAATTCTTGAGAGATACCTTGGAATGCTGATACCATGTTGCCAAACCTACAATACAACTTAAAGGATGACAAGGATAATGATGAGCAGAAGCAAGATGATCAACCACCTTCTGGCTCAAATTCAAGTCAAACTTCTAGAGCAACTGGTTGCAAAGAAAAGAAGAAAGATGAGAAAAAGGGAGAAAAAAAGAAGAGAGGGGAGGAGAGAAGAAGGAAGAAGAAGGAAGACACCTCAGAACCACAAAAGCAATCCCTACCAATCCAAATCAACCGAGCTCAACCCTCTAAGCCAACAAACTCAAATATTAAACCACCTCAAACTACAAAGCCTGAATTCTTGTACAAACAAACCGCTAACACCTTACTGAAAATACTAATCACCTCATGCCAAACATCTCTAAAGAAAATCTTCAAACCTACCTTCTGTTAAGCCACCAACCAAAATTCATTACAAATCTGTTGAGAGAAAATCAAAGACTGCAAGTAACTGAGGGGGCCATCTGGAACTGTTTCAATCAAAATAATTTCCTATCTCTGAACTAGTGCATCTCAAATGAAGACTACTTTCAAGAATTAGCTGAAGAAATGGTCAGAGTTTGGGTTGTAACACTAAGGGAAGAAATAATCTACTATCAGGATGGAACCTTCACATTTCTTGGCAAAAAATTAATGGACATATTTTCACCCACAGAGATCAAAAGGGTGATAAGCTTACTGAAGGACAAAGATACTGCAATAAAGACATGGAGATCTATTTTAGCTTAATGGTTGGTAGAAAGGGAGGAAAGAAGAGCAAGATATAAGGCTGAAAGTGAGGAGTGGAAAAGAAAGTATATTGAGGAGATAGAAATGTATATACAAAGATCTGAATATCTCAAGGCAAAGGGGATGAGCAGAATAACCAAGGATGGATAATTTCTAAACATCAAGATTGGCAGATTCTCAAGAATTAGGATTGGTTACTTGGACAGTTATCCATTAGCTGATAAACTGAAACTTGTAGAAGCTCTAAGAGGGACAACAATCATAAAGGAACTGGAAGTACTTGTAAAGTTAAAGAACCTCATTAGAGAAGAAACAAGAGATGAGAAATTTGACTAATGAATATATCTATCAAACTCAAGAAATCATTCAATGTATAAAAGTTATACTTCTGTCAATTTTTATGTAAAGTTTTATTATTCATTATAGCTTGGGGTTAGTCTTGTTACCAGACATGGATTTGTAATAAGCAATCTTCTCACAAATTGGGGGAGTTTGTTGTGCAAGAAATGCCTGTACTATAACATGACTAAGTCAAATTGATAACCCTAAGTAAGTTGTATGATAATCTAAGTTTGCATTTTGTATTATATTACTTGAGTCTGTAAAAATGTCAATATATTAGACTGGAGTAATTTTCTGTAATTAGTATTAAGCCTAAGAATAAACTCTGGAAGAAAATCATGAAGATCATGCCTCAGAGAAAGTGTGAAGAAACTTGGAGTTGAATAAATCTGTGTTAAGAAAAATATTCTAAGTCAAGAAATCTACAAGTCATGGATCAAGTCATATAGAGAAGTCATTCGAGAACTCTAGAATGACTTATCGACAAGTCCAAAATAGCTTATAGAGAAGTCTCAGAGATCTCAAAGTCAAATTTTAGATGTGAAGATTGGAGATATCGACAAGGCAAACTCTCATTAGAGATCTCAGAGATATTGATAAGTCAATATGCCTATAGAAAATTCAGAGATATCGACAAGTCTTTTCTACATGCAGAAATTTAGAGATCTCGATAAGCTAAATTATCTTATAGAAAACTCAGACTTCGATAAGTCAAAATAACTATAAAATAAAAAGAGATCTCGATAAGCCATTATACTCATCGAGATGTCGAGTTCTCTATATAACAAACTGGAGATCTCGATATAAAACTCAAGTAAAAAATGCAAACCAGTTAAAGATCCAAGATTATTAATCAACAAACAAATCAATCACTGATTTGAAAAGTCTACAAAAAGCAGCTTGAAGAGTACAAGATCAAAGGCCAAGATTAACTGACAAAGTAAAGTCACAGACATGCACAATTTGCAAAGATACACTAAGCCAGAAATAGAAAGTTTTAGTTAACTTAAAGTAGGGTTTAGTACATGCTATTACATGCTGTGTAAAACTTGTGTTTACCGTTCTATAAAGTGAATACTGGATGCTTTGTTTTAATTGTAACAAATAGATCTAGAAAATCTTGTAACTCTCTCGAGAAAGAAGCTGAGTTCTTTATCAATAAAGAACCCAGAAATTTGTAGCAATACATACTTGATTTTAATATAAAATTAAGTGAGTTTTGAAGATAGTGTGTTCATGTGCATGTTTCATTATTTCTGTTAAAATACTTTATCTCTACAAGGTAGATTACTTTGTTCACCACATCCATAACAGCTCAAAAAGCATAAAAATAATCCAAAACACATTCACCCCCCCGTGTTGTATTTATTACCTAACACTTGATCATGTGAATAATATGTTCGTGAATGTCCTTAAGCAAAATTGGATAATTTATTGAAAGTGGGTGACAAGGAAGTGCTCGATTATGTAAATGCGGAAATTTCTTTGAAAGAAAAAAAGTGTAGAGATAGTTGGAGAAAGGTGTGATATAGTAGGTTCTAAATATTGCACTACATAGTGTGACGAATTTGATGTACTTAAACAAACAGACAAGAACGAGGATGGCAAAGATCACCCAAGAAGAGTCTTGATGATGTTTATAAAGATAGGAACGATGAAAAACATCATGTTAAAGGTGCATCAAAATCGTATTTCGATGATTATTAATTAGTAGATGTTTTGCAACATCAAAACTTAACTCAGAGAATATATAAGTTGAGTTCTCCAATTTTCAAAACTAATGCTTTAATTTTTGATGAGTTTGACGTGAATGTAATTTTAATTAGTATTGTATAAGCCATATCAATTTGATTTGAATATAAGTCAGGAAAATACGATGAAAATATTTGACTTATTAAATAATGATGAAAAGTATATTTTGTATCTATTAGAAGATAAGGGTGTCCTGAGAACATTATATGAATGTTGAATGTTCGATGTCTATTGGTACAGTACATGAGTCCTATTTTATCTATTCTTCCCTTGTCACGAAAAAATCGAACATCGAAAGAAAGTCACGTTAATAAATGCAATCAAACATATGACAGGGCAAAGGAAAGAAAGTCATATGGATCATAGACAGTGGATTCTCAAGACATATGACACGTGATATGGCCCTCCTATCATACTTTGCCCATTAGTGACTTTTGGAGACAATAGAAAAGGTTTCACAATGGGATATGGCAAATTAATTTCTGGAAATGTTGTCATTGAAGATGTAGCACTGGTAGCTGGTAAGGATTCAAGGTCTCATGTGAAAGTTAAGTCTGCACACCTCAAAATTAATATAGGCTTGATTTAAAATCTAAATAAATCTTTTATAAATTTAACTTTAAATTTTCTTTACCCAATTAACCTTTTATTTTCTATTATTACTAGCTAGTATCTCATAGATTACTTTAATATTTATCAAGTTTTAACTTATTTTTTAATACAGAGTTTCTACTAGAAAGAAATAAATTGTGGAAGATAATAAAATAGAATATGTTATTGGTTTGATAAGATTTGAACCATATATTTTTATTTGTATCTTTAAAGTTATTAATATTAAAATTAAATTATTTTATGTTGTAGGCAATATTCAAACTATGATTTCAAAATAAAAGTAATATTTTTCAAATGTTTATAGGAATCATGGTTTTTGTTAATCAACTACATATAAACAACTAGCCAAATGTATACATATTCATAAAATAAGGTGTATCATTCTATTATAATTAATAAATAATAGAAGAAAAAAGGAGAATATTTATTAATAATATGAAGAGAATCTTAAAAGTACCAATTCATGTCCAAAAAGTAACTTAATATCAACACACACTCACACACACATATTGAGACAGACACACATTAAGCACATTCATGTTCATATCCACACACTCACAATTTACATTAATATCCATATTTATATCTTTATCTGTATCATCAATCTTAGTTTCAAACAAAAATCTCTACCACCTACCTCTCTTATCTCTATAGCCTTTTTCATCACAACCACCTCCTTATTTACATTGTGAAGCAATCTAATCAATTTCATCTCTCTTGGCACATAGGCCTTTTTCATCACAACCACCTCCTTATTTACATTGTGAAGCAATCTAATCAATTTCATCTCTCTTGGCACAAACATACAGTCATAAATTGTATATTTTCAGGTAAATTTACTCTATCACATGTAGATCTGCTCTAACAAATACATGTGATAAAAAATAGGTAGATTTGGTAAACAAACAAGTCCTTAGATATATACATGAGAGTATGTTTTTATCTTTGATTATATAGCACCTTCAATCAAACTTCTAATAACAAGGTGACTTCAATTTAAGAAACCCCCTTTCTTTATAGTTCTTTCACAAGTATCCAGAAACTCTATCACAAGTAAATTCCCTAAAAACAAGTAGATTTATTAATTTCAATAATAATTGGTAATTACTATTTTTTTAATTTTGCATTACATGGATTAGTAATTTGTGTAAATATAAAGATCGTGATAGTTTAGTTTGATTTTTTTCCCTATATCAACAATTTTAATAGCAACCACCACCATTGTTAAGGAAAACATCCTTATTGTAAGCAAAGACCCCACTTAATCCTTCTATCTGATCCCTTTTCAAGTAGATCTGGGAAACATATAGATCCAATATATTGCGAAAAATGTTCATAATTAATTGGTTATATTTTGTGCTATATAGATTGGTAATTTGTGTAATTATAATCAGTAATGGTTAAGTTTGATTTTTGTTATAATTTGTGTGTGTGTATATATATGTGTGTGTTTATATGCTAATTAATATGTATGCACTAATTCCCAATAATTCTCAGGATCGAAATGGAGTCCACCTCATCTAACTTGAAAAGGATGCATAGGGAGGAGGGTAGGGAGGCCAAATGTCCTAAAAGGACAAAACAATTATCAAAATTTGAGCAAATAAAGCAAAAATACAATTTTGAAGCCGCTCTAGCCGATTTGATTGTAAGTATGAATCTCTAGATCTAAATACTTGTGGTGATATTTTGTTATTACAATCTAATTTATGATTAATCATTTATAAACTTTTTTTTATAATAATCTAATCTATAATTAATCATTTGTAAACTTTTAACATGTCAGGATAATTCATTGCAAGCTTCATGGTCAGATCACAATAACTTCAGACAAATTAGGTATGGAAAACCCTTTGATGTGATTGTTTATATATTTTGATCTTGTGCCTCTACTGTATCTCAATGATTAGCTACATAAGACTCAATCAATCTAAAGAGGTGATTAGGTCGTATCATTGTTAAAAAAAAGTAGCATATGTGTATCTTTTAAATCCCTCTGCACCCCTCATTTCTTTAAATAGTTTTATATATATATTTTTTAAGTTATAGAACTATATGTTATATGCACCTTAAAACATGTGTTGGACATAATTGAGGTGACGAAGGAGTACTAATTAAACACCTAATTGTTTGTTTTCATCAATTTTTAACTTGCTTATTCAAATTTTTTGAAGATCTATTATATATAGTTTGCATTTCAATGGTGGTTTAAGTGAACCCAGATTTGATAGGTTTAAGTGGTTTAAATATCACCTAAACATATATTATACTCCATGGTGACCTAAATTTTATTTGCAGTATTGACATCAACAAAGATATTATCTCTATTTTTCACAATGGAACCAGCATAGATTCTAGCCAGGAGACCTCTATTGTGCAGTGGTAAGATGTTGATATGTATATATATATATATATATGCAAATGTTTCTATTTGGTATAATATCTGAGTGGACACATGCAAAAGGTTTGGTCTATAATTTTATTTATAGTATAGCAGTTGCACATGTACCTTTCAAGGGATTTCTGGTTAACATTGACTGCAGAATGTTCTATATGTCGTACTCTTTTGATACCTAATTTTTTATCTTCTACTAATTTCAGGGGCCTAAGTGCCTCTCGAGAGCAGGAACTTAACCAACAATCAGTAGGGGACAGTGATCTGTACTTGACGGTCAGCTATTCATTTTTTATATTTTCATTTTAATAACATTTCGGGTGTATTGACAATTTCTTTGATAAGTGCAGCCTTTATTTGGCAAGTTTGGATATGGAGTAGCTGTTTCCTCTATGCATTTAGGGAGGTAAGCAACTGGAAATTCAGTTTATTGCTCTTTGTGCCTATTGTCATATCTGTATATTTCGGCAACAAAATTCTATATATTGACACTGCAAGAAAAAAAGACTAAATTCGACAGGAAAATCTTGATTAGGTTTTAAAATTTGTCTGTTACCTATCTGCTTCTAATTAGGCGTGCCAGAATATGCTCAAACACAAAGGCCTCTGGGGAAATATGTATCATTGATATCGAAAGTGATGGCTCCCTACAAGATTCAAGTGGAGCTCTGATAAAGATGGTAATATCACCCGATTTATGAATTTAATCTTTATGATGTTTAATTTTATGTTTTTTCTAGCTAGTTACACACTCTCAACTTCAATTGACTTGCCATAAAAAATTTAGACTGAGGGTGGAATGCCAAGCACCTCAGAAGAGGATCTGATAGAATCATTCAGGGGAAGATTTACAAAGGTAACTGCTGCAGTTTGCGTATATATGTAAATAAGCACCTCCAAATATCTCCTCCATACTAACACTAAACTGACAGGTGCAAATTTTTGATCTTCATATGGGAGGTGTAGGGTTACATAAACTCCTGTGCAGACTTAAGGATATCTATTTCCCTTACATCCAGGTTACTTTCTTGCTACTATACATATTTATTCAGAAAAAATAATAAAGAGCTAGTAGATCTACCTAGCTTTTTATGCTTACATATGTTGAGTTACCACTGGACAGATTGATAAAACATGTGCTCTTAGGGTCAAGCCAGTTGAGTTTCAGGTACAAACCTATTAATCTTATTGCAACATTTTAACATTATATTTGTTGGAGATCTATAATTTAAATCTTTTGAAACCATTTAGCATTTATTGGATTATAATTCCTTATTGTTCTCCAGGTGAATGGCCAAAATTTAGCTTATATAGATGGTGGAAAGGTTTCCATCACTAACTTGCACGCCTGCAGTGGCCCAGAATTCAAATTGCAGCTTTGCTTATCATCCATTCCAGAAGTTGCTGGTAACTATTTCTTGTGTTCAAGTGTAGCCTACAGTCTTACTAGGTTTCTTAGAAATTAAAATATTGTAATTGCTAGCAAGTGCAAATATGACATTTAGTAATTAAGAATGTTGGTTGTTCAGGATCACCATCATGCACATCTAGGAAAGGAAATGCAAGAATGACATTTGTATACTTTCCAATAATCCAGGTAGATATGTATATACTTATGAAATCCTAGTGTTTAGTTGTATCTCATGTTTATATAGTAAGTTATCTCATTTTAAATTCGTTATCATCAATATTTATTAACCTACTGTTAAAAGAACAATTAAAGGTTATTCATTTGACTATTAGAATAATATTTGAAATTTTATTAAAGAGTGGATATGGATCATTAAAAATAAAATCCGGTCCGAAAAAAATTAGCCCTCCTATTTGCATATCCACTAGTAGTCAACATGACTGATAATTTCCTAAAACATCTAAGAATTACAACTTGAATCCAGAGAATGAAATGTGCTACAATACTAAACTTATTGCTAAGTAAAGCTACTCCTTCAACGGATAGCCAAGATGGTCTTATCCGTTGAGGCTACAAATACTAGATTTCTACTTAAGTGTTTTGTATAACTTATCATCAAACTAATACACATATTCCTAACACAACATCTCAAAACTTTAGAAATTATACTAGAACATTACCCGTGTCTCCCACGGGTTTTCATACTAGTTATTCCCTCTGTTCCTTTGAGTTATTAACATTTGAAATGAAGTGTTCGACACACATTTTAAGGCTCTTATCTAGTATATAGTTGTATAACTTATTTTGATTTTTTTTTCTTTTGAATAAAAATTTTAAACATTTAATATTTATTCAAAAGTTTTTTTTTTAAAAATAACTTATGTAACATAGTAATTTCAAATGTTAACAAATTAAAAGGAAGATGGAGGGAATCTATACTATATTATGATAAGCGAAACATTAAAATTTTGGTAATTGGTCGGTTGGTACTTGCTGAAATTACCGAATTACCCTTACCATTAAATTTTATAAAATTAATTTTTCTTTTTTTCAATTTAGATCAAACTATCACATATCCCCCTACCGTAGTAGAATTCATCCGGCTTTTGAATAGAAAACTGTCTCTAAAAGCCTCTCTCTAAGATACTCATTACTCAAGGAGTCAAGGTCCATACAAGATAAATCGTCTCCTTTTCTTTCAGTTACTATAAAACATATGCTTGCCCTGATATTTTCGGCATCTCAATCCTGTCTGTCATCGTGGACCGATATTTTTATGCACGCATTATGTTATTGTTTTTACACAATTACGCTCCTTTAATTAATTTAAACTTTTATTTAAAAAAACATAAAAAATAATTAATAAAATTATGGGTCAATACACCTTCAAATACACGTAAAAATCAAAATGAAAAAATAATTTGGGACGGAGGAGGTAATATTAAAAAATTCGTACATTAAACGGATTCTAAACTAGAAATTTGCTCTATTACAATAGACGAAATATTAAAAGTTTGGTAGTCGATCGTTTGGTAATTTGCTTAAATTAATTAATCACCCTTACTCAATTATTCTAATTCTACTTTATCGGTTGATTGGTTGGTTGGTCAATTATAATTATAATTATTATTGAAGTCAACTAATTCTGCGGCTTTACAAATTTAAATTCTATTTTATATCGAACTCTATATCATTATAATTAATATTAAAGTCAACTTCTTCTACCAATTTAAATTTTAATTTATATTGAGTTCTATAATATTGTAATTGTTATTTCAGACTAAAATAAATTTCAGCAAACTAAATCTATCTATACTATTATATTAAAAATGAAACAATGAAAGTTTGGTGGTAGTCGGTCTGATCATCGTAATTATAGTAATACTTAAAATAAAGCACACTCATTAATATTCACAATAGAATTATTCAAATAAAAATAGAATTATAATATGTCTAATGGTCTTGATTTAAACAAAAAAAATTATACCATTCATTCGGGCTGTGCTAAAATAAAATTAAACAAAAAACTAAATATAATTAGCTAGATTTGGGTTGATATAACGGGTGTGAGGACAAAATAAAATTTGCTATCTCATGCTAAAATCAAAAAATAAATACTATCAATCCGTCTAAATTTTTTTTTATTAACCGTGCTAAAAGAAAAATAAAATTTGAAATGTTAAACGTTTGTCTATATAATATTATCACGCTAAAATAAAATACATTATCTATTCGACTTAAAATAAAATAATATTTACCGAGAGTTAAAGTAAAATTGAAAACAAAAATTTAGCAAAAAAAAAAAAAATTGAAAACAAACTAAATGTAATTAGCTGATTAATATAACGGGTCTGAGACTAAAATAAAATAATATTTATTATTGATCTACGATAAAATTAAAATTAAATTCAAATTAAGTTAATTTTTATATTAATAATGTGTTTAAGTAAAACTAAAGTGTACCTAATTGGTTGGTAGGTATAATGTAGTTTTAGAAGAGTGATAACTGGATCCAACCCTAATAGCTGAAATATTAAAAGTTTGGCTGTGTGTACAAATTAAACCAAATATAAATCTGAATATAATTAGTTGGATTTGATCGGTATACCAAACTAAAAATAATTGGTATAAAACTTACCTTTTAGTTAAAAGATTATTATCTTTCATCAACACACCTATAAATATCAATAAAATTATATATTTCAATTAGTGATATTTTTTAAAACTAAAATATTACAAATTTATACACGTGTATATTTAAAATTATTGTCAATTTATATTATTAAAAATTCTTATAAATAATTTTTAGAGTTTAAAATTTTCACTTTAAATTAAATTCAAAAATTATATATTATTATAAATAATCCACGGTTTATGCTAATATTTTCAATAGACAAGAGCTAATAAAAATTGGTTTAATAAAGGAGAGCTAATTAAAATTTGAGACATTTTATTGTGTGCGTATCCGAATAATAATAATAAATGTACATAAAAGTAGTAGATCAAGTATGTACAACCTTTGTATCTGTATTCATAAAAAACCTCTCGACTTTCCCCTGAAAATACATAAAACACCCACGTATGTGGACAGTGGACTTCTGTTGACAGTGTATCAGCACTTCAGTAGTAACATACAAACATATATACAGTGGGGACCCACTTTCAAGAAATTACTTTCTTCCCTCTTCATTTTCGTTTCATTCTTTGCTTTCCTATATATATTTGATTACTTTCTATCTCCATCATCTTTTCTTTCTTAAGTTTTCTGAAGTGCCAAGTTTCCAAAACACGTTCTTTGCTTTGCTTATTTTTATATATAACAAGAATAATATTCTAAACAGCACATACATGCAATTTGGTTCTTGAAGATAGCCTTGCTGTAACTGTAAGTTTGTTCAAAATCCCCCCCCCCCTTTTTTTATTAATATGGTATTTGTTTGTTTCATTTCTTGTTAAACCCCATATGGGGATTTTAGTAAGCTGATTAGTTCATTTGTTTTTCTCTTTATAAAGAGAGTTTAGTTTGTGGAGTTTTTTTTTTATTTAATGATTGAATTACTGCAAGAAACTACCAAATGTACTAGTTTAATTGTGTATGAAATTGTTTCAACTTATTGAGATTTTTTGTTAATGGGGTTTTATTTGTGGTGAACTTTAACTATAGGACTGGAATCAACTGTCATGTTCTTGTTTTAGATTTTCTATGGATTGGCAAATGCTTGTGATTGTTTTGTCCGGTTTTTTTGTAGATTGTTAATTTTAAGTGTATAGTTTGATATGAGTTATAGGTTCAAGCTTCTTGTGATAGAACGACTTTATGACCCTGTAAGCTTGCCTGAAATGGCCAGAGTTTTAGCCGTAAATTGGCATAGTTTTCTGTTCGGAAGAGAAAAGTGTGTTGGCGTAGGACCTTACTTTATAAATTTGCTGACATAGAACATTTTATTAGTTCTTAATGATTGATTTAATAAAATTAAACAATGTAAAAGAGAATATCAGTAGCCTAACAAGATTCCATAATTAGATGTAAACATATATTGCTACTTTCTTTGGGCTTATCGTTGTGACAATTGCATCTATGAATAGGTAAATAATCTGTCAATTTGGCTTTAAGAAATGGTTGATTATTGTGACTCAAGAAATGGTTAATTCTCGTGACTCGGGAAATGGCTTATCGTCATAACCTGGTGGCTTCTGCTTTTTCGCATCCTTATGTGTTCATATGTGAAACGTGTGCCAGCATTCTACCTGCTTTTAAAATGTGATATGTGCAACGTGTCCAGACATTCTACCTGCTTTTAAAATCTTGCCGACATAGAACCTGCTCATATATATATACTAATTTTTTATCTTGTTTCTTTTTTTAATCATCTAGTGTTAATGGTTTTTGGGGAGGCTTATCTAAATCAGTGTTATTTTCTTGCCTTTCATCGTTGTTAAAATTCAATTGGTAAAAACTTACCAATTAGTGCTTTGTATTTTTTTGATCCCTGTAATTGTCTAAACTTATATCCTTAGATTGAACTTTAAACATTGTGGATGTTGCATTTTAGATTCTTCCCCTAAATTATTATAATACTATATTACATTTGTAAGGAACTTGAACGTATCGTTTTGATTTATATCTTTATGTAATTAGTGCTATCTCTTCCCGTAAGGATATGTACATAGTAAATGCTCATCTTCTTATGGCATGTGGAAATAATCTGTTTTGATCTCTTATAGTTCGGAATGCATTCTGCTACTTTTTGCAGTTCTTTGATAAATCAAATTACTCTTATTTTCTTCTTATACAGGTAACTGATTAAGTTTGGCTTCCAGAAGCAGGTTGAAAAAGTTGGGTACAGGTCCTAAATGACTTCAGTTGCTTCACTCAGAAGCAGGACTAGCAGTGTCTCGGCATCCAGTGAAGTTTTTTGCTCTTCCTGTGGTTGACAACTTGAACAATTTGAAAATAGTGATTTTGATAATAACTGATCTCTTTTATTTCAGGTGACTGTTCTGTTGATGGATACTCAAGTTGCAGGTACCTACCTGTCTTTCCCATATTCCTTAGGGAAGATAAACATATTTAATTTAAATGAAAAATAAAGCAACCTTAACATTTGTGTGTTTGAAATTTGAAGGGCCTCTCAAGAAGGGAGGTCAGGCAGTGTTCAAGATGAGTACAATCATTGCTCAGTGCGCAGTCCTCGTGACATGAGCTTACCATATCATGGAAATAGACACCTCCCATCGAATATGGTTGAGCAGAACAGCCTTGACAGAAGCACTAGTACTACTGCTGGGCACACTGGTAAAGACGCTGAGTGCATACAAAAGGGTAGTAAATCACAAAGATACAAGGAGAGAGAAAACACTTGGCCAATAAAGTTGAAATGGATCTTCAAATTTGGTTACCCCCAGAAACAGATGACCACGAAAATGACATGGAGTGCAGTGTTGCAAATTATGATGATGATGACGAGGACGAAGGTGATGATGGTACAAAATGGAGAAGACCTAGTTCTTTAGGTAGCTTTGGAGAGAAAAGTTTCCGGAGCTACATATATAAAGAGGAGAAGCAAAAGGCTATGGACTACGTAATAAATTGCAAGTTTAAAGCTCTTGTGTCTCATCTTCTTACATCAGCCGGGGTTGCTCCTTTGGGTAACGACGGAGACAATTGGGTGGATATTGTGACTTCCTTATCTTGGGAAGCTGCTTCCTTTGTGAAGCCTGATATCGGTGCGGGAAAGGCAATGGATCCTGATGGATATGTTAAGGTTAAATGTGTTGCAAGTGGTTCTCGAAGCAATAGGTGATAGCTTAAACCTGTATTTGTTGCTGCTAATGCCCTAATGCTATTGTCAATTGCCTCAAAGCTCTCTGTTCCATTCTAGTAAATATTTCTTGATGACCAGTTGTGGTTCCGACCAACTATCTTGTTTCACTTGTTTGTTAGCTATGAAGTGAAGACCATAGCTCTTTAAATGCATCCTTTCTATATGATGAGAAAACTGTACAAAGTATACAGATATCTTTTTGCTTCTTAATAGTGGAATTTATAATGATCACATTGATGCAGCATAGTTATTGTCATTACAGCCAGTCACTGATGTTGGACGGCACCATTTCTGGAAACTTATATTCGTTTTGATGTGCAGTCAGTTAGTTAGCATGGTATTCAAAAAGCACGCTGCACACAAGCACATGCCAACTAATTACAATAAACCTAGGCTGTTGCTGATCCAGGGTGCTCTTGATCTTTCATTGAGGGGATTGTCATCATTTGAATCAATAAAACAGGTTTCAAGACATAAATAAAGAATTATTAGCGTTTGAATCTTACTACTCTCTATTCAACATCTGTTAATTATGAGTGACGTGGGCAGGAGAAGGATACCCATAAATCCATTATTGAAAGAATAGCGAAGTGCAACCCGAGCATAATTTTAGTTGAAAAAACTGTTTCTCGTGATATACAAGAATCCATCCTTGCAAAAGGAATGACACTAGTTATTGATATGAAACTCCACCGCCTGCAGAGAGTTTCTCGCTGTACTGGTTCAGTAATCTTATCATTAGATACACTGACTGGGAAAAAGCTCAGACAATGTGATTCCTTTCATTTCGAGAAGTTAGTAGAGGAACATATTGCTAGTGGAGAGTGTGGAAAAAAACCCAGCAAGACTTTGATGTTCCTTAGTGGTTGTCCTACACGTCAGGGTTGTACAGTAAGTTCCTCTTTGCTTATGAAGTTTACATCTAGTCTTAACCATACCTTTTTTGAGTTTGCAAAGGGTGCCCTTGTATTTCTTGTTGTTTGACTTTCATTCTAATGCTTAAAAATAAAAAAGAAATTGGAAATCCAAAATTCATTTGTCGTTTAAATAAGCTTCTATTCTACACTCTTTGTAGATGTAACTCGTGAAGATTATTAATATCACATTATTTTTTGTTTCTCAAAATTGTTTGTGATTTTTTTAGTGAATATTGGTGTAGTATGATAAAGGCTTGCAACTATGGTCAATTAGGAATTTAAAATTAGTAACAATTAAGCAGAAAGTTGTTTCCTATTTATTAGAGGTTTTTACTTGTTATAGAAATATTTGCATGAGAGCTCGGGCTCATATCCTCAGGTAAAGCAAATACTCTGTGTTGTCTTGGCATGATACTGGCCAGTTGTAGCTGTTGCGTTCAATTTTTTCATTGTCATGTAAACATGGTAGATCCTCGTGTAGAATAGCTGTTAATTTAATATGTCACTGAATTTACAGAATTTTGGAAAATTTCAGATTTTACTGAAAGGAACAAACAGGGAAGAACTGAAGAAGATTAAACTTGTGGTCCAGTACGCAGTCCTTGTGGCTTATCATTTGATTCTTGAAACGGCTTTCCTTCTAGATCAAAAGGCCATGTTCTCTACCCTCCCTCTTGATAGACTGGTAAATATGTCATCACCTGATCAACGACCATATTTTTTCTCCGGTGAGGCATATGTTCCTTGGCCCGTGGATTCTATTGTTAAAAGTGATTCATCAGGTGCAATTAACATCCACATCGCTGATGGATTTTATAAAGAAGGGACACGAGATGTAGGGTTAAAGAGTGATTCCTTGTTGCCTTATGAGCCATATAAACCTCTAGTTTTTACCCCTTTTTTATCAATCTCAGCTTCCATAAACAGAGGCTTTGGTGACAGTTTTCCTCTTTTATCTTCTTCTCAGCAACCTATCTCTACATATTTAGGCATCACTGAAGAGGTTCCTTACAGTCAAGTTCAATCAGCTAATATGCTTTCAACCAATTTAGTGGCAAATGTTAAATCTTATAGTCTAATACAGAATATTAATGGTGAAGAGAAGGCTCTTGATAGTGATAGAACCTCAGTTCAGAGAAAAGCCCAATTGTATACACAAAATTCTGGGGGTGACTATAAAGATCAAACACAGTTTATGGATGATATTAACAGAATGTTTAATGCCGATAGTATCTTAGTACTGATGTCTCGCAGGAATTCCTCCACCGGAAGTATATGTGAGCAGAGTCATTTTTCTCATATTAAGTTCTACCGGAATTTTGATATTCCACTTGGAATATTTTTAAAGGATAACTTACTCAATCAGGTTAGTACAAACTATTTATGTGATTTAAAATTATTTTTGTGCTTTCTTCATATACATATTTATATTAAAATACGTATTGCTTCTATGACCATATAGCCGCTTCTATTTTCAGAGGCTTTTATGTAGCTTGTGCGGTGGATCACCAGAAGCTCATATATATTATTATGCACATCACAGTAAGCAGCTCACAATACATGTTAGACATCATATTACACAAAAGCATCTTCCTGGTGAAACCGATGGAAAAATTTGGATGTGGAGTCGCTGTGGTGATTGTAAACTTCAAAATGGAAAGACACTATCTACAAAAAGAGTCTTAATGTCAGCTACTGCCCGTGGTTTGTCCTTTGGAAAGTTTTTGGAACTTAGCTTAGCGAACCACTTGTCATCTAGTAAAATTCCCATCTGCGGGCATCAATTGCATACTGACTTCCTCTACTTCTTTGGGTATGTGAACTTGTATGAATGTCTATATTGTAAATTGCAGAAATAAATATACAAACAACTATGCCTCAAAGAGACTTGAATCCTCAACCTCTTATTATCGAGAGGAGAGTGGTATCCTCTAAACTATTAGCGGGCATCATTATTTTTGTTTTTCAGAATGAACTATACGATGCATGGGTCCAAAACATCAAAATTCATATAAACTTTTATGCTTTTCCCATCGTGTCTGTAAATATGGTGTACTCATTCACTTATCTGTTATTAGAATGCTCAATGCTGGGTCATGCTTGCCTTTCTTAGGTTTTTTCAAATACCACCTTGTTACTAATCCATATTTCATTGATGTTGTTCACATTGCAGATTGGGGACAATGGTTGCAATGCTCAGATATTCACGGGTTATGAAATATTTCTAGTGGCTCTGTAATGTTTCTGTGAGCAATGAGGCAATGATTTAAGAAATATTTACTCTTATCCTGCTTAAATTGATGTTGATCTTTCTTCCTATATAGATATCAAACTTGAATGAGGAAGTAATTGAAGTATTCCTTGAAGCCGAGACACTTTTGAAGGACATCAGTTTGCATTTTGAAGGATCAAAACTCAAAATTCAAGGATCACTGAGAGAATTCTCGGATATTGTGGAGATGTTGAGGCAGGAAAGACGCCAATTTGAGGTTTGTGCTTCTTACTTATAAAACTCTTTGCACTTTGGCCGGAAAGTATAATGACTTTAACAAATTAATGTTATAGGTTCTTGTGAAATAGAAAATGTGCGTGTAAAAGAAATTATTTATAGTGCTAGTTATTGTAGTAATAACACTTGCATTAAATGAGAGAAGAATAAAAATTATAAATACAAAATTTTAAAAATAATATTTTTCAAACTACAAATATTGACTATCAACTTTTTATTAAATATAAAAATTATAATGATGAATATTTGTATAAATAAAATTAATTTTGAATAAGAAAAAATTAGTGAATAATATGGAACTATTGAAAATTTTTAATAAGAAAGGAAGAAAGAGAATGAGAAATGGGTAACAGATATAATTAGTGGAGGTAATAAAAAAGAGAAAGATTGAAAATAAATTAAATGAGGAGATGATTGTTAGTGGAAGATGATATCAACAAAATTAACGAGAGTTTGACACATATGATTAAAACTCTTAAATGAGAACTTAACACATTAGATATGATGATGTCATCTATACTTTATTTTAGTATAATGTAGATTATATATTTATATATAAGGATAACATTCATCACATGTAAAAATATTTATGGTGAAAAATATTTTTAAAATAATCGAAACACAAATTCAGAACTAAACGCCAGTTAAACTGAAGTTTGATTGTTAAAATGGAAAACCAAATAACATTATTTTGATATGAAACTTTGGTTATATCACTAATATATATATATATATTGGCATCGATATGGTTGGATCGATAAACAATATTTTTAAATTAATCGAAACACAAATTCAGGACTAAACACTAATTAACTACTAGTCAAACTGAAGTTTGACTCTTAAAATGGCAAATAAAATAAAATTATTTTGATATGAAACTTTGGTTATATCACTAATATATATATTTATTGACATCCATACGGTTAGATCGACGAAAAATATTTTTAAAATAATTGAAACACAAATTCAGGACTAAACGTTAGTTAGCTATACTAGTCAAACTGAAATATGACTGTTAAAATGACAAACCAAATAAAATTTTTTTGATATGAAACTTTGGTTATATCATTACTATATATATTTATTGACATCCATATGGTTAGATTGATGAAAAATATTTTAAATTAATCGAAACACAAATTCAGGACTAAACACTAGTTAGCTGGACTAGTCAAACTAAAGTTTGACTGTTAAAATGACAAACCAAATAAAATTATTTTGATATGAAACTTTGGTTATATAACTAATATATATGTTAATTGACATCCATACGGATAGATCGAGGAAAAATATTTTTAAAATAATTAAAATACTAATTCAGGATTAAACGCTAGTTAGCTGGACTAGTCAAACTACTGTTAAGATGCCAAACCAAATAAAATTATTTTTATATGAAACTTTGCTTATATCACTAATATATATATATATCTATTGACATCCATACGGTTGGATCGTTGAAAAATATTGTTTAAAAAATTGAAACATCATTTCATGAATAAACTCTATTTAGTTGTACTAGTTACATTGCGGCTTGACTGTTAAATTGGCAAACCAAATAAAATTATTTGGATATGAAACTTTGGTTATATCACTAATATATATATATCTATTAACATTCATATGGATAGATCAATAAAGAATATTTTTAAAATAATCAAAATACAAATTCAGGATTGAACACTAGTTAGCTAAACTAGTCAAACTGAAGTTTGACTGTTTAAATGGAAAACCGAATAAAATTATTTTTATATGAAACTTTGGTTATATCACTAATATATATATTAGTTGACATCCATATGGATATATCGATGAAAAATATTTTTAAAATAATCAAAATACAAATTCAGGACTAAACGCTAGTTAGCTGGACTAGTCAAACTGAAGTTTGACTGTTAAGATGACAAACCAAATAAAATTATTTTGATATGAAACTTTGGTTATATCTCTAATATATATATTTATTGACATCCATACGGTTAGATCGATTAAAAATATTTTTAAAATAATCGAAACACAAATTCAGGACTAAACACTAGTTAGCTAGACTAGTCAAACTAAAGTTTGACCGGTAAGATGGCAAACCAAATAAAATTATTTTGATCTGAAATTTTGCTTATATCACTAATATATATATATATATATATATATATATATATATATATATATATATATATATATATATATATATATATATATATATATTGACATCCATACGGTTGGATCGTCGAAAAATATTGTTTAAAAAATCCAAACATCATTTCATGAATAAACGCTAGTTTGTTGTACTAGTTACAGTGAAGCTTGACTATTAAAATGGCAAATCAAATAAAATTATTTGGATATGAAACTTTAGTTATATCACTAATATATATCTATTGACATCCATATTTTAAATTCAAATATAAAATATAAACATATTCAATAAATATGTATTTTATATTAATAATAGTTGGGTAATGGCAATGTTAAAAAAGGAAGAGGAAGAGAACGGTGAAGATACCAATTTTTTAAAAATATTTTTAAAAAAATTGAAACATCAATTGAGGAATAAATACTAATTAGCTCTACTAGTCAAACTGAAATTTGACTGTTAAAAAGTCGGCATTGTAAGGACTTATAAATTGGGACTTATAAATTGGTTAATTTTTGATTTTTAGTTTTGTTTTGCACCTACCTTTCTTGCGTGAGAGAGGTAGTACGCCTAATTTATCTATAGGCTTTACTATCCGAGTTGGACTCATTGAGTTGTGCTGGCCCAAATAATTATTATTTAGCTAAAAAATTGAAAAATTGACAAATATAATAGATTGATAAATAAATGGACAATGGTGGTAGTTGTTGATCACAAGCAAATTGCTACATATTATTGGAAAATGTAATCGAGATTCAAATTTATTACTAAGACTGGTCGTTATATATTAGTGGAAGAAACTTAAAACTTTTTACATATTTTAAATTCAAATATAAAATATAAATATATTCCATGAATATGTATTTTATCTAAATAATAGTTGGGCAATGGTAGAGAGGAAAAATCAGATGCATTTTTTATTTTAAATAATATTTATTTTTAATATCCTAATTTTAATATTAATTTATAAGTTAATATATATATTATATTATATAGTAATTTATTTTAATAGTAATATATTTAATTGGTCTGGGAAATTTGCAAAGCCCATTCAAAAGGCTATATACTATACTGTTGGATTGAATATGATGTTTAACATCAATAAAAGCACATCTTTCTCTGTCTTAATAAAACCCTGATTTAGAGTTCAGCCGCTTCTCTTCTATTTTGTAATTTAGTATCTCTCTCTCCAATTTGTAGTTTTGATGTGTGTCCTTGAAAGATGATGTGCAACTAAAGTCGGGGGAGGTGGGAATGGTGGAAGCTCCTTTACAAACTCTGTTTTCCTTAGATTTTAAGAAGCTTCTCCACCTCTGTTTTCATGTATTTTGCCCCCCCTCTCTCCCCTCTCTCCGATAACTATTTAAGTCAGCTGGCCAGACTTGGTCTTTTAGCCGTCGTGGGACGACGGAGATGGCAGAGGCTCCTCCGCGGAATCGGTCAAGCTTTCGGTCGCTATCTTTCCCTTTTGAAATTCATGGCTTTGCTGGTTTATGTAATAAGTAACATTATGGAGTTTGTTAATTCGTCTGGATGGGGTCGAATTTAATATCTTATATTTGACAAGATACGGTCGAGTTTAATATTTGGGCGGGCTTTTTAAAATATTTCAGAAATTTTAATTATTTGGGCGGGATTTTCAAATTTTAAGTGTAAAATCAATTTTGACAGGTGTCGGTTGAATTTGGACGGTTGAATTTAGCGGTCGAATTTAACCGATCATATTTAGACGGTCGTATTCATACTAAATACAACCGACTACTAAATATCACTCCCATATGTACAACCGGGACTAAAATTGGTCGTATTTAGCTAAATACTACTGCTGGCGGTCGTATTTAGTTAAATACGACCGATTTTGAGCCGGTAGTATTTAGCCGTTTTTCTTGTAGTGACATGTGTGCAAACATATGACCCCAAACAATTGAGTTAAATGCCCATTTCATTATATTTTGATAACATCAACACTGAGCTACATATATACTTGTTTCTTTATTTTGGGTAACTAAACTTATACTATAATTTAATATTATTGTAAGACTTGGGTAATTAGCTCATTACCATATAATAACTTTATGCTTAAATTCACTATCTCTTTATTTTTTTATTATACAGTAGAAATGGGTAATACCTGCATGCTTAATTATAAAAATAAAAAATAATATTAGAAGCCTCACTTATTTTTCATTTCTTTTTCCTTCAATTATTTGATTTACAAAGGGGAATCTTATTTTATTTGCAGGTACGCGATTATAAGTATAATATTTTTTGCTATATTTTCGCTTTTTTATAATTTTTTTATAGTTTGTTTATATTTCTTTTGTCAATGAAAAGGAGAATAGATACACAGCATGACATGGGATGTCAAGTAATAAAGAACAGTAAGGAGGAGTATATTATAATTAATATTATAAAAATGTCTATCTGCGACCAAGTTTATCAGTGACCGCAAAATCAGTAGCTATTTTTTTGGATCAACGACGGGTTTCAGCGACCGCGGCCAAAGTCGTCGCTAACCGGACTTTAGCGACGGCCGGTGGTCGCTAATAGGACAGAAATATTAAATCATTCCATTAAAAAAAC
Source organism: Apium graveolens (assembly GCF_009905375.1). Taxonomy (NCBI): domain Eukaryota; kingdom Viridiplantae; phylum Streptophyta; class Magnoliopsida; order Apiales; family Apiaceae; genus Apium; species Apium graveolens. The sequence goes on from NC_133649.1 coordinate 74,315,343, forward strand.
CGTGAAAAACTGGCGGTAATTTATTAGCTATTGATTTTTATTTGCGACCGACGTTGGTTGCGGAAAATGCCACACCAGCAACAAAATCAAGGACTTTAATCAATAGCTAAACCGGAGACCAAATAAAGGCGGCGACCAGTGGCTTTCTGCGATCGAGGTCCGTCGCCAATAATTTTTTTATTTTATAAGTTGTTTAAAGTTTTGGCGCGCTATTTAATTAGCAATCAAAGCACATCTACGACCGAATGTAGTCACAAATACGAAATAATGAAAAATACAATTTTTTAATTATAAATAGTATTTTATTTATATATTTTTTAAATCAAATTGTTATTAAAATATGTCTTAAATTTGTTTTAATAAGAAAGAATTAAAAATATATTTTTTAAATTTAGAAAATAAAATTGACGCAATATTTTAGACACCGAGAAATATTTCAAATCGAGTGCGATTACAGATTTCAAGTATTTAAAATATATTTTTTTTAACTTTAAATAGTATGTTATTTATATGTAGCATTTTTAAATCAAATTATAATTAAAAAAATATCTTAAAATTTAGTTTCTAATTCTTTTGAAATATTCAAAGAATATAAGGTAGAAACGCAAACAGAGAAAAATATAAAAGTTTTACGATCAGGTCGTGGAAGAGTATACTTAAGCCTCAAATTCAAGAGTTTATTGAAGGAGTGTGATATTGTATCACAACTTACTCCTTCTGGAACACCTCAATTGAATAGATATTCTGAGAGAAGAAATCGTACATTATTGGACATGTTGCGATCGATGATGAGTCAAGCGGATCTTTCAATAAGTTTGTAGGGTTATGCTCTAGAAATGGCTGCTTACACGTTTAACCGAGTTCCGAAAAAAAGCGGTTCAAAAGACTCCATATGAGATATGGACTGATAAACTTCATAGCATGTCATTTATAAAAATTTAGGGACGTGAAGCATTTGTAAAACGTTTAGCCTCTGACAAGTTTGGACCAAAATTAGATGATGCTATATTGTGGGATATCCAAGTAAGACTAGGGTATAAAATTTTATAATTCTTCTGAGAACAAAGTGTTTGTTGCTCGGACGGATGTATTTTTTCAGGGAGAACTACTTTCTAAGAAAATTAGTGGGAGGACAATACATCTTGGTGAAGATCGAGAACCACATGATAAAATTGAACCACAGATGGAACAAGATTAGGATGTACATCAAACTATAGAAATTAATCATGTTTAGGAAACACGGGTTATTCATAGATCAAGTAGGATTCACCATGACCCCGAGAAAAAATATGGATTTATTTTGACTCGAAATGGTAATGCGATGCTTAGGATAATGATAAGCATCTCACCTATCAAGATTCTATGAACGGTCCAAACTTCGAGAGATGGATGGAGGCCATGAAATCCGAGATGGAATCTATGTATCAAAATAAAGTATTGACTTTTGTTGATCCACACTAAGGGGTAAACCCTATAGGGTGCAAGTGGAAAACTGACATGGATGGTAAAGTACATACATATAAGGCGCGACTAGTGGCTTATTATGATATATATTATGATGAAACTTTTTGAACAGTTGCTATGGTCAAGTCCATTAGGATTTTGTTAGGAATAGCTGCTTACTTTGACTACGAGATTTGGCAAATGGATGTCAAAACCGCTTTCTTATATGAGAGCCTTGAAGAGGATGTATATATGATACAAATTGAGGGTTTTGTCGATCCAAAGTTTGCTAAGATGGTTTGTAAGTTGCTTTTATCTATTTATAGGTTAAAGAAAGCCTAAAGTAGATGGAATATTCATTTTGATGAAACAGTCAAAGAGTTTACTTTATTCAAAATGCAGATGAACCGTGTATTTACAAGAAGGTTAGTGGGAACCATGTGACATTCATATTATTCTATATAGATGACATATAACGAATAGGGAATGACATAACTTCTCTACAGGCTGTTAAGACTTGGTTGAGAAATAGTTTCTCGATGAAAAACTTAGGCGATGCTAGCTAAATATTGAGAATCACGATATATATAGATAGATAAGAAGATTAATTGGCCTAAGTCATAGTACACATATTGACAAAATATTGCATCATTTTAGAATGCAAGAGGCAAGTAGGGGATACGTCCCGATGTATCGTAAGATAGTGATCTCATAGGATAACTGCCCTAAATTATTAGATGATAAGGGTCATCTTAGAAAAGTTCCATATGCTTCAGCAATTGGATCTATAATGTATGCAATGATATGTATTTGTCCTGATATTTTGTATGCTTTTAGCATGACGAGCAGATACCGGTCTAATCCAGGTGAGGGTCACTGGATAGTTGTCAAGAATATTCTTAAGTACTTAAAGAGGACTAAAGATTTATTTTTGGTGTATGGAGAAGATAGGGAACTGGTTGTAAATGGTTACATTGATCCTAGTTTCTGAACCTAATTTTTGGACAAACAAGGATGATTATGTGTCTGGTTTGTGTTTTGTCTAAATGTAAGTGTTGTTATCTTGAATAGTTCATATCAAGAATATTGATGATTCTATAATGGAAGCCAACTATATTGGTGCTTTCGAAATAGCCAAGGAGACTATTTGGGCATGTGCTTAGGCGATATCACCTTATTAATGAGATTAATGATTAAGGAGATATATATGTAAAGTGCATAGTAATGGTAATATTGCAGACCCACTGACTAAGGCTTTGTCGCAGAAAAAGCACGATGGTCATACAAGTTTCATGAGTATTGGATACATGGGTGATTGGCTCCAGTGCAAGTGGGAGATTGATAGTGTTTGAACCCTAGAGAAAACATTATAATATTTTAGTTTAAGACATTTGGATTATTAATGTTTATGTTTTATCGATTATTCCCTTTATAATTTATTATGTCTTAATTTACTGTGATATAAATGTTAGATTAATAAATATCCTTAGAATATGATATAAATCCTATATCTCTAAGTACGTGACTTAGAAATAAAATTTTGAGAATAGTATCAATATATCTAAAGGTCCCTAGTCGAGTATTATTATTAACAGACAATAAAAATGCATTAAGACTGGTGTGATTGTTGAGTGATGATCACATCTCATTGATCATAGGTATTTTATATGATACTAAAGTCAAAAACACAGGCAAATATAAATATACATGGTGCTGGACATACCCAAAGTGAGATTCTACATGTCTATTGTGTCACATGTGATTCTCACTGTGATAATGATGTAATGGTCCTTAGACTTGAAATCAATATATTTTTTTATGAGAATTAATGTACTTTCATTACATTAAAATTTACGTTTAATCGGGTAATGATAAAAGTATATTTTGGGTATATTATAAATCGTATGAGAAACATGCATGATATAGAAAGGATTTAACTCTCCTAATTTTAGGAGTGATATTATTGGACTCTTGTCATAAAACATGTATGTAATTAAATTTGATTTTTCAATTTTTTAATTAAGGGATCTGATGGATTATTTTAGTTTTGATGTATATAGGTTAGTATACATGATTTCTACGAATTTTATTGTAATATCTTATTCAATGGAAAATTTTCGGACTCGTCGGAATAATCATTAGAGTAGGTAATTTCTGAATTAGTTTGTATGTATGTACAGATCTGATGATGTTGTACACCATATTTTTTTTGTAAATTATTCTGGGAAATTATATTATTGCCGGAAAAATATTTCTCGCCGGATTTTATTCGAATTTTGACTGAATTGTTAATTTAGTGATGTTTAGACTCGATTGTTGTGGTATTAATAATGGACAATTGGATAAAGATAATACGAGATGCATTATAGAATGTTTAGAACGACTTTATGACCCTGTAAGCTTGCCTGAAATGGCCAGAGTTTTAGCCGTAAATTGACCCTTATTACGGTGACCGGTTCTTCAGAAAATAAAATTATAAATAAAATCGAAATTGCATAAACAAGTTTTCGAATTAAAATAATTTTGAATTGAAAATTTAATTAAATTAGAATATATTTTGCATTTATTTAATTTTAAATAAAAAACCGGGTTTTTAACGGGTCGTATTTAGACGTTTTTCTTGTAGTGATCCGACGTTCTGTGTCGTAAGTAACTAACATACAACGATATGTTCCGTTGTAAGTTCATAACACACGATAATATATTCCTTCGTAAGTTGATTTATTATTCTATTGAGAACGGGGGCCCCTGCTTACTAACTTGCGACGAAATTATCCATTCCCCAATATGCTCGTAAGCATTTCTTGTGTTCAAGTGTAAGCTAAAGTCTTACTAGGTTTCTTAAAAATTAAAATATTGTAATTGTTTGCTAGTGCAAATATGACATATTGTATTTTATTCATAAGAATGTTGGTTCTTGACGATCACCATCATGCACATCTAGGAAAGGAAATGCAAGAATAACATTTGTATACTTTACATATGTATATATATGTATATACTTATAAAAACCCTAGTGTGTAGTTGCATCTCATGTATATGTAATAAGTTATTTCATTTTAAATTGGTTATCGTCAATATTTAATAACTTACTATAAAAACAATAATTAAAGATTATTCATTTGACAATTAGAATAATACTTGAAATTTTAATTTTATTAAAGAGAGGTTGTACCAGGTGTATACCAATATAAATAAAATATAATTATAAAATACATATAATTTATTAATGGGTTTTTTCATAAATATCCAAGTTTTACCAAATTTTTCCAAAATAATACTATCAAATTTTGAAAATATTTTCAAAACTAAGCAACTTTGGAATGATTTTGCAACCAAGTTTGTAAGTTGAATTTTAAAAAATATTTGAAAAAAAATAGATTCTGCAAATTTCTAACAACATAAATTGCAACCTAAAATGCAATGCAACCCAATCTAATGTAAAGGGTTGCACAATTTAAACTAAAATGCAACCTATTATGCTACAGATTGTACTTTTGCAAATATTATCAAAACGAAATAGTATTTTAGCAAAAAAAATCTAAGTTGTTAAAATCCGCAAATTATTTTACATAAAATTGAATTTTTGATAAATTCCATTTATTAATTCGTTAATTAAAAAAATATAATTTATGAAAATAAATTATATATATATATGTGTGTGTATATATATACACACACACAAAATTAATCCCACCATGAAACTAATAATTTAAAATTATGTGACATTGTGGAAATAAATTATCATGTGATTAAAATATATAAACCTAAATGGAAACACCAAAAATAGTCACTAGAAATTATGCAATATGTTTAAGATATAATATTAATAATATGATTATTACATATATTCCTTTCCAATTATCAAATATATATATATATATACATATATAATTTATTTGTATTTTACTACTAAATAATTTACTCATCCATTTTACTACTTTTTTGATAAGTTTTTAAATGTTTAATATCCAACATGTTCATCTACTGTGAAAAAATTATAATTTACAAAGGACAAAATTATTTTTAACATATTAATATCTAATATTTGTACTTTTAAAAATAATATGTTACAAATATTTCTGCTTCAATTTTTTTTTAAAAATGATAAAATTTATATATTTGGGTAAAAGAACCTAAAATATGAAGTATGAATCCATTTGCTTAAAATCTATATTATTAGTTTTTAAAATATTGGAAGATTAATAACATTAGAATAAATACAAAAATATTAAAAAAAAATATAGTTAGTAATATTAAATTAGTAAAATGAGGAAATGGGAGACCTTGTTCTGCAACCTAAATATTACAAAATATATTATTTTGCTAATTATCTTATAAGAATATTATTAATTCATTAAAATCATTTAAGATTGTTTAAATTTAATAAGTAGAAAGTGTATTTGCAAGCTAAAGAAACCCTACATGCTAGAGAAATGTACATGTTTTATAGAATAGAATATTTTTTAATGTTTTATATTCTACATATATCTCCTATTTTTGATTAAATGGGACATCTTTTTTTATCAACTCGGACATCCTACATACATACATATTTATTTTATAAAGCCATCTATTTATTATTATTTATGAAGGGGAAAAAATATAGATAGGATTACTAAACAGCTGGATGTAGGGGATATGGTGTTAGAAGGCTTTAATTGTGTATCGGTGAGGCGCCTTCCATTTCAAGAAAATAATATTAAATACAACCAATTAAAATTCGACTGGGTTAAATTCGACCAAAGGCGGTCAAATCCCTTGGACATGGCTAAATTCGACCGGCCTCGGTCGAATTCAAACGATCATATTTAAATGGTCGTATTTGCAACCAATTTTAACCGAAAACGGTTAAAATTAAAACGGGCGAAACTAAACCGGTCAAATTTAGCCCCTAAATTTGACAAAAAAAATCGGGCCGAATTTAGCTATAATAAAAAAGTGGAGGGATTTTCCCGCAAAGTAATTTATTTGGAACTGCTAAATTCAACTGATTTCGGTCAAATTTTATATTTCAAAATGACGGGTGACTTATAAACACTTTCAAAATTTTCGAAAAAAGTGAGGGAAAGACGCTGAGTGCATACAAAAGGGTAGTAAATCACAAAGATACAAGGAGAGAGAAAACACTTGGCCAATAAAGTTGAAATGGATCTTCAAATTTGGTTACCCCCAGAAACAGATGACCACGAAAATGACATGGAGTGCAGTGTTGCAAATTATGATGATGATGACGAGGACGAAGGTGATGATGGTACAAAATGGAGAAGACCTAGTTCTTTAGGTAGCTTTGGAGAGAAAAGTTTCCGGAGCTACAGATATAAAGAGGAGAAGCAAAAGGCTATGGACTACGTAATAAATTGCAAGTTTAAAGCTCTTGTGTCTCATCTTCTTACATCAGCCGGGGTTGCTCCTTTGGGTAACGACGGAGACAATTGGGTGGATATTGTGACTTCCTTATCTTGGGAAGCTGCTTCCTTTGTGAAGCCTGATATCGGTGCGGGAAAGGCAATGGATCCTGATGGATATGTTAAGGTTAAATGTGTTGCAAGTGGTTCTCGAAGCAATAGGTGATAGCTTAAACCTGTATTTGTTGCTGCTAATGCCCTAATGCTATTGTCAATTGCCTCAAAGCTCTCTGTTCCATTCTAGTAAATATTTCTTGATGACCAGTTGTGGTTCCGACCAACTATCTTGTTTCACTTGTTTGTTAGCTATGAAGTGAAGACCATAGCTCTTTAAATGCATCCTTTCTATATGATGAGAAAACTGTACAAAGTATACAGATATCTTTTTGCTTCTTAATAGTGGAATTTATAATGATCACATTGATGCAGCATAGTTATTGTCATTACAGCCAGTCACTGATGTTGGACGGCACCATTTCTGGAAACTTATATTCGTTTTGATGTGCAGTCAGTTAGTTAGCATGGTATTCAAAAAGCACGCTGCACACAAGCACATGCCAACTAATTACAATAAACCTAGGCTGTTGCTGATCCAGGGTGCTCTTGATCTTTCATTGAGGGGATTGTCATCATTTGAATCAATAAAACAGGTTTCAAGACATAAATAAAGAATTATTAGCGTTTGAATCTTACTACTCTCTATTCAACATCTGTTAATTATGAGTGACGTGGGCAGGAGAAGGATACCCATAAATCCATTATTGAAAGAATAGCGAAGTGCAACCCGAGCATAATTTTAGTTGAAAAAACTGTTTCTCGTGATATACAAGAATCCATCCTTGCAAAAGGAATGACACTAGTTATTGATATGAAACTCCACCGCCTGCAGAGAGTTTCTCGCTGTACTGGTTCAGTAATCTTATCATTAGATACACTGACTGGGAAAAAGCTCAGACAATGTGATTCCTTTCATTTCGAGAAGTTAGTAGAGGAACATATTGCTAGTGGAGAGTGTGGAAAAAAACCCAGCAAGACTTTGATGTTCCTTAGTGGTTGTCCTACACGTCAGGGTTGTACAGTAAGTTCCTCTTTGCTTATGAAGTTTACATCTAGTCTTAACCATACCTTTTTTGAGTTTGCAAAGGGTGCCCTTGTATTTCTTGTTGTTTGACTTTCATTCTAATGCTTAAAAATAAAAAAGAAATTGGAAATCCAAAATTCATTTGTCGTTTAAATAAGCTTCTATTCTACACTCTTTGTAGATGTAACTCGTGAAGATTATTAATATCACATTATTTTTTGTTTCTCAAAATTGTTTGTGATTTTTTTAGTGAATATTGGTGTAGTATGATAAAGGCTTGCAACTATGGTCAATTAGGAATTTAAAATTAGTAACAATTAAGCAGAAAGTTGTTTCCTATTTATTAGAGGTTTTTACTTGTTATAGAAATATTTGCATGAGAGCTCGGGCTCATATCCTCAGGTAAAGCAAATACTCTGTGTTGTCTTGGCATGATACTGGCCAGTTGTAGCTGTTGCGTTCAATTTTTTCATTGTCATGTAAACATGGTAGATCCTCGTGTAGAATAGCTGTTAATTTAATATGTCACTGAATTTACAGAATTTTGGAAAATTTCAGATTTTACTGAAAGGAACAAACAGGGAAGAACTGAAGAAGATTAAACTTGTGGTCCAGTACGCAGTCCTTGTGGCTTATCATTTGATTCTTGAAACGGCTTTCCTTCTAGATCAAAAGGCCATGTTCTCTACCCTCCCTCTTGATAGACTGGTAAATATGTCATCACCTGATCAACGACCATATTTTTTCTCCGGTGAGGCATATGTTCCTTGGCCCGTGGATTCTATTGTTAAAAGTGATTCATCAGGTGCAATTAACATCCACATCGCTGATGGATTTTATAAAGAAGGGACACGAGATGTAGGGTTAAAGAGTGATTCCTTGTTGCCTTATGAGCCATATAAACCTCTAGTTTTTACCCCTTTTTTATCAATCTCAGCTTCCATAAACAGAGGCTTTGGTGACAGTTTTCCTCTTTTATCTTCTTCTCAGCAACCTATCTCTACATATTTAGGCATCACTGAAGAGGTTCCTTACAGTCAAGTTCAATCAGCTAATATGCTTTCAACCAATTTAGTGGCAAATGTTAAATCTTATAGTCTAATACAGAATATTAATGGTGAAGAGAAGGCTCTTGATAGTGATAGAACCTCAGTTCAGAGAAAAGCCCAATTGTATACACAAAATTCTGGGGGTGTCTCGCAGGAATTCCTCCACCGGAAGTATATGTGAGCAGAGTCATTTTTCTCATATTAAGTTCTACCGGAATTTTGATATTCCACTTGGAATATTTTTAAAGGATAACTTACTCAATCAGGTTAGTACAAACTATTTATGTGATTTAAAATTATTTTTGTGCTTTCTTCATATACATATTTATATTAAAATACGTATTGCTTCTATGACCATATAGCCGCTTCTATTTTCAGAGGCTTTTATGTAGCTTGTGCGGTGGATCACCAGAAGCTCATATATATTATTATGCACATCACAGTAAGCAGCTCACAATACATGTTAGACATCATATTACACAAAAGCATCTTCCTGGTGAAACCGATGGAAAAATTTGGATGTGGAGTCGCTGTGGTGATTGTAAACTTCAAAATGGAAAGACACTATCTACAAAAAGAGTCTTAATGTCAGCTACTGCCCGTGGTTTGTCCTTTGGAAAGTTTTTGGAACTTAGCTTAGCGAACCACTTGTCATCTAGTAAAATTCCCATCTGCGGGCATCAATTGCATACTGACTTCCTCTACTTCTTTGGGTATGTGAACTTGTATGAATGTCTATATTGTAAATTGCAGAAATAAATATACAAACAACTATGCCTCAAAGAGACTTGAATCCTCAACCTCTTATTATCGAGAGGAGAGTGGTATCCTCTAAACTATTAGCGGGCATCATTATTTTTGTTTTTCAGAATGAACTATACGATGCATGGGTCCAAAACATCAAAATTCATATAAACTTTTATGCTTTTCCCATCGTGTCTGTAAATATGGTGTACTCATTCACTTATCTGTTATTAGAATGCTCAATGCAGGGTCATGCTTGCCTTTCTTAGGTTTTTTCAAATACCACCTTGTTACTAATCCATATTTCATTGATGTTGTTCACATTGCAGATTGGGGACAATGGTTGCAATGCTCAGATATTCACGGGTTATGAAATATTTCTAGTGGCTCTGTAATGTTTCTGTGAGCAATGAGGCAATGATTTAAGAAATATTTACTCTTATCCTGCTTAAATTGATGTTGATCTTTCTTCCTATATAGATATCAAACTTGAATGAGGAAGTAATTGAAGTATTCCTTGAAGCCGAGACACTTTTGAAGGACATCAGTTTGCATTTTGAAGGATCAAAACTCAAAATTCAAGGATCACTGAGAGAATTCTCGGATATTGTGGAGATGTTGAGGCAGGAAAGACGCCAATTTGAGGTTTGTGCTTCTTACTTATAAAACTCTTTGCACTTTGGCCGGAAAGTATAATGACTTTAACAAATTAATGTTATAGGTTCTTGTGAAATAGAAAATGTGCGTGTAAAAGAAATTATTTATAGTGCTAGTTATTGTAGTAATAACACTTGCATTAAATGAGAGAAGAATAAAAATTATAAATACAAAATTTTAAAAATAATATTTTTCAAACTACAAATATTGACTATCAACTTTTTATTAAATATAAAAATTATAATGATGAATATTTGTATAAATAAAATTAATTTTGAATAAGAAAAAATTAGTGAATAATATGGAACTATTGAAAATTTTTAATAAGAAAGGAAGAAAGAGAATGAGAAATGGGTAACAGATATAATTAGTGGAGGTAATAAAAAAGAGAAAGATTGAAAATAAATTAAATGAGGAGATGATTGTTAGTGGAAGATGATATCAACAAAATTAACGAGAGTTTGACACATATGATTAAAACTCTTAAATGAGAACTTAACACATTAGATATGATGATGTCATCTATACTTTATTTTAGTATAATGTAGATTATATATTTATATATAAGGATAACATTCATCACATGTAAAAATATTTATGGTGAAAAATATTTTTAAAATAATCGAAACACAAATTCAGAACTAAACGCCAGTTAAACTGAAGTTTGATTGTTAAAATGGAAAACCAAATAACATTATTTTGATATGAAACTTTGGTTATATCACTAATATATATATATATTGGCATCGATATGGTTGGATCGATAAACAATATTTTTAAATTAATCGAAACACAAATTCAGGACTAAACACTAATTAACTACTAGTCAAACTGAAGTTTGACTCTTAAAATGGCAAATAAAATAAAATTATTTTGATATGAAACTTTGGTTATATCACTAATATATATATTTATTGACATCCATACGGTTAGATCGACGAAAAATATTTTTAAAATAATTGAAACACAAATTCAGGACTAAACGTTAGTTAGCTATACTAGTCAAACTGAAATATGACTGTTAAAATGACAAACCAAATAAAATTTTTTTGATATGAAACTTTGGTTATATCATTACTATATATATTTATTGACATCCATATGGTTAGATTGATGAAAAATATTTTAAATTAATCGAAACACAAATTCAGGACTAAACACTAGTTAGCTGGACTAGTCAAACTAAAGTTTGACTGTTAAAATGACAAACCAAATAAAATTATTTTGATATGAAACTTTGGTTATATAACTAATATATATGTTAATTGACATCCATACGGATAGATCGAGGAAAAATATTTTTAAAATAATTAAAATACTAATTCAGGATTAAACGCTAGTTAGCTGGACTAGTCAAACTACTGTTAAGATGCCAAACCAAATAAAATTATTTTTATATGAAACTTTGCTTATATCACTAATATATATATATATCTATTGACATCCATACGGTTGGATCGTTGAAAAATATTGTTTAAAAAATTGAAACATCATTTCATGAATAAACTCTATTTAGTTGTACTAGTTACATTGCGGTTTGACTGTTAAATTGGCAAAACAAATAAAATTATTTGGATATGAAACTTTGGTTATATCACTAATATATATATATATCTATTAACATTCATATGGATAGATCAATAAAGAATATTTTTAAAATAATCAAAATACAAATTCAGGATTGAACACTAGTTAGCTAAACTAGTCAAACTGAAGTTTGACTGTTTAAATGGAAAACCGAATAAAATTATTTTTATATGAAACTTTGGTTATATCACTAATATATATATTAGTTGACATCCATATGGATATATCGATGAAAAATATTTTTAAAATAATCAAAATACAAATTCAGGACTAAACGCTAGTTAGCTGGACTAGTCAAACTGAAGTTTGACTGTTAAGATGACAAACCAAATAAAATTATTTTGATATGAAACTTTGGTTATATCTCTAATATATATATTTATTGACATCCATACGGTTAGATCGATTAAAAATATTTTTAAAATAATCGAAACACAAATTCAGGACTAAACACTAGTTAGCTAGACTAGTCAAACTAAAGTTTGACCGGTAAGATGGCAAACCAAATAAAATTATTTTGATCTGAAATTTTGCTTATATCACTAATATATATATATATATATATATATATATATATATATATATATATATATATATATATATTGACATCCATACGGTTGGATCGTCGAAAAATATTGTTTAAAAAATCCAAACATCATTTCATGAATAAACGCTAGTTTGTTGTACTAGTTACAGTGAAGCTTGACTATTAAAATGGCAAATCAAATAAAATTATTTGGATATGAAACTTTAGTTATATCACTAATATATATCTATTGACATCCATATTTTAAATTCAAATATAAAATATAAACATATTCAATAAATATGTATTTTATATTAATAATAGTTGGGTAATGGCAATGTTAAAAAAGGAAGAGGAAGAGAACGGTGAAGATACCAATTTTTTAAAAATATTTTTAAAAAAATTGAAACATCAATTGAGGAATAAATACTAATTAGCTCTACTAGTCAAACTGAAATTTGACTGTTAAAAAGTCGGCATTGTAAGGACTTATAAATTGGGACTTATAAATTGGTTAATTTTTGATTTTTAGTTTTGTTTTGCACCTACCTTTCTTGCGTGAGAGAGGTAGTACGCCTAATTTATCTATAGGCTTTACTATCCGAGTTGGACTCATTGAGTTGTGCTGGCCCAAATAATTATTATTTAGCTAAAAAATTGAAAAATTGACAAATATAATAGATTGATAAATAAATGGACAATGGTGGTAGTTGTTGATCACAAGCAAATTGCTACATATTATTGGAAAATGTAATCGAGATTCAAATTTATTACTAAGACTGGTCGTTATATATTAGTGGAAGAAACTTAAAACTTTTTACATATTTTAAATTCAAATATAAAATATAAATATATTCCATGAATATGTATTTTATCTAAATAATAGTTGGGCAATGGTAGAGAGGAAAAATCAGATGCATTTTTTATTTTAAATAATATTTATTTTTAATATCCTAATTTTAATATTAATTTATAAGTTAATATATATATTATATTATATAGTAATTTATTTTAATAGTAATATATTTAATTGGTCTGGGAAATTTGCAAAGCCCATTCAAAAGGCTATATACTATACTGTTGGATTGAATATGATGTTTAACATCAATAAAAGCACATCTTTCTCTGTCTTAATAAAACCCTGATTTAGAGTTCAGCCGCTTCTCTTCTATTTTGTAATTTAGTATCTCTCTCTCCAATTTGTAGTTTTGATGTGTGTCCTTGAAAGATGATGTGCAACTAAAGTCGGGGGAGGTGGGAATGGTGGAAGCTCCTTTACAAACTCTGTTTTCCTTAGATTTTAAGAAGCTTCTCCACCTCTGTTTTCATGTATTTTGCCCCCCCTCTCTCCCCTCTCTCCGATAACTATTTAAGTCAGCTGGCCAGACTTGGTCTTTTAGCCATCGTGGGACGACGGAGATGGCAGAGGCTCCTCCGCGGAATCGGTCAAGCTTTCGGTCGCTATCTTTCCCTTTTGAAATTCATGGCTTTGCTGGTTTATGTAATAAGTAACATTATGGAGTTTGTTAATTCGTCTGGATGGGGTCGAATTTAATATCTTATATTTGACAAGATACGGTCGAGTTTAATATTTGGGCGGGCTTTTTAAAATATTTCAGAAATTTTAATTATTTGGGCGGGATTTTCAAATTTTAAGTGTAAAATCAATTTTGACAGGTGTCGGTTGAATTTGGACGGTTGAATTTAGCGGTCGAATTTAACCGATCATATTTAGACGGTCGTATTCATACTAAATACAACCGACTACTAAATATCACTCCCATATGTACAACCGGGACTAAAATTGGTCGTATTTAGCTAAATACTACTGCTGGCGGTCGTATTTAGTTAAATACGACCGATTTTGAGCCGGTAGTATTTAGCCGTTTTTCTTGTAGTGACATGTGTGCAAACATATGACCCCAATCAATTGAGTTAAATGCCCATTTCATTATATTTTGATAACATCAACACTGAGCTACATATATACTTGTTTCTTTATTTTGGGTAACTAAACTTATACTATAATTTAATATTATTGTAAGACTTGGGTAATTAGCTCATTACCATATAATAACTTTATGCTTAAATTCACTATCTCTTTATTTTTTTATTATACAGTAGAAATGGGTAATACCTGCATGCTTAATTATAAAAATAAAAAATAATATTAGAAGCCTCACTTATTTTTCATTTCTTTTTCCTTCAATTATTTGATTTACAAAGGGGAATCTTATTTTATTTGCAGGTACGCGATTATAAGTATAATATTTTTTGCTATATTTTCGCTTTTTTATAATTTTTTTATAGTTTGTTTATATTTCTTTTGTCAATGAAAAGGAGAATAGATACACAGCATGACATGGGATGTCAAGTAATAAAGAACAGTAAGGAGGAGTATATTATAATTAATATTATAAAAATGTCTATCTGCGACCAAGTTTATCAGTGACCGCAAAATCAGTAGCTATTTTTTTGGATCAACGACGGGTTTCAGCGACCGCGGCCAAAGTCGTCGCTAACCGGACTTTAGCGACGGCCGGTGGTCGCTAATAGGACAGAAATATTAAATCATTCCATTAAAAAAACCGTGAAAAACTGGCGGTAATTTATTAGCTATTGATTTTTATTTGCGACCGACGTTGGTTGCGGAAAATGCCACACCAGCAACAAAATCAAGGACTTTAATCAATAGCTAAACCGGAGACCAAATAAAGGCGGCGACCAGTGGCTTTCTGCGATCGAGGTCCGTCGCCAATAATTTTTTTATTTTATAAGTTGTTTAAAGTTTTGGCGCGCTATTTAATTAGCAATCAAAGCACATCTACGACCGAATGTAGTCACAAATACGAAATAATGAAAAATACAATTTTTTAATTATAAATAGTATTTTATTTATATATTTTTTAAATCAAATTGTTATTAAAATATGTCTTAAATTTGTTTTAATAAGAAAGAATTAAAAATATATTTTTTAAATTTAGAAAATAAAATTGACGCAATATTTTAGACACCGAGAAATATTTCAAATCGAGTGCGATTACAGATTTCAAGTATTTAAAATATATTTTTTTTAACTTTAAATAGTATGTTATTTATATGTAGCATTTTTAAATCAAATTATAATTAAAAAAATATCTTAAAATTTAGTTTCTAATTCTTTTGAAATATTCAAAGAATATAAGGTAGAAACGCAAACAGAGAAAAATATAAAAGTTTTACGATCAGGTCGTGGAAGAGTATACTTAAGCCTCAAATTCAAGAGTTTATTGAAGGAGTGTGATATTGTATCACAACTTACTCCTTCTGGAACACCTCAATTGAATAGATATTCTGAGAGAAGAAATCGTACATTATTGGACATGTTGCGATCGATGATGAGTCAAGCGGATCTTTCAATAAGTTTGTAGGGTTATGCTCTAGAAATGGCTGCTTACACGTTTAACCGAGTTCCGAAAAAAGCGGTTCAAAAGACTCCATATGAGATATGGACTGATAAACTTCATAGCATGTCATTTATAAAAATTTAGGGACGTGAAGCATTTGTAAAACGTTTAGCCTCTGACAAGTTTGGACCAAAATTAGATGATGCTATATTGTGGGATATCCAAGTAAGACTAGGGTATAAAATTTTATAATTCTTCTGAGAACAAAGTGTTTGTTGCTCGGACGGATGTATTTTTTCAGGGAGAACTACTTTCTAAGAAAATTAGTGGGAGGACAATACATCTTGGTGAAGATCGAGAACCACATGATAAAATTGAACCACAGATGGAACAAGATTAGGATGTACATCAAACTATAGAAATTAATCATGTTTAGGAAACACGGGTTATTCATAGATCAAGTAGGATTCACCATGACCCCGAGAAAAAATATGGATTTATTTTGACTCGAAATGGTAATGCGATGCTTAGGATAATGATAAGCCTCTCACCTATCAAGATTCTATGAACGGTCCAAACTTCGAGAGATGGATGGAGGCCATGAAATCCGAGATGGAATCTATGTATCAAAATAAAGTATTGACTTTTGTTGATCCACACTAAGGGGTAAAACCTATAGGGTGCAAGTGGAAAACTGACATGGATGGTAAAGTACATACATATAAGGCGCGACTAGTGGCTTATTATGATATATATTATGATGAAACTTTTTGAACAGTTGCTATGGTCAAGTCCATTAGGATTTTGTTAGGAATAGCTGCTTACTTTGACTACGAGATTTGGCAAATGGATGTCAAAACCGCTTTCTTATATGAGAGCCTTGAAGAGGATGTATATATGATACAACTTGAGGGTTTTGTCGATCCAAAGTTTGCTAAGATGGTTTGTAAGTTGCTTTTATCTATTTATAGGTTAAAGCAAGCCTAAAGTAGATGGAATATTTATTTTGATGAAACAGTCAAAGAGTTTACTTTATTCAAAATGCAGATGAACCGTGTATTTACAAGAAGGTTAGTGGGAACCATGTGACATTCATATTATTCTATATAGATGACATATAACGAATAGGGAATGACATAACTTCTCTACAGGCTGTTAAGACTTGGTTGAGAAATAGTTTCTCGATGAAAGACTTAGGCGATGCTAGCTAAATATTGAGAATCACGATATATATAGATAGATAAGAAGATTAATTGGCCTAAGTCATAGTACACATATTGACAAAATATTGCATCATTTT
This sequence comes from Apium graveolens, assembly GCF_009905375.1. Lineage (NCBI taxonomy): Eukaryota > Viridiplantae > Streptophyta > Magnoliopsida > Apiales > Apiaceae > Apium > Apium graveolens. Next base: position 74,332,524 of record NC_133649.1, read on the forward strand.
AGAATGCAAGAGGCAAGTAGGGGATACGTCCCGATGTATCGTAAGATAGTGATCTCATAGGATAACTGCCCTAAATTATTAGATGATAAGGGTCATCTTAGAAAAGTTCCATATGCTTCAGCAATTGGATCTATAATGTATGCAATGATATGTATTTGTCCTGATATTTTGTATGCTTTTAGCATGACGAGCAGATACCGGTCTAATCCAGGTGAGGGTCACTGGATAGTTGTCAAGAATATTCTTAAGTACTTAAAGAGGACTAAAGATTTATTTTTGGTGTATGGAGAAGATAGGGAACTGGTTGTAAATGGTTACATTGATCCTAGTTTCTGAACCTAATTTTTGGACAAACAAGGATGATTATGTGTCTGGTTTGTGTTTTGTCTAAATGTAAGTGTTGTTATCTTGAATAGTTCATATCAAGAATATTGATGATTCTATAATGGAAGCCAACTATATTGGTGCTTTCGAAATAGCCAAGGAGACTATTTGGGCATGTGCTTAGGCGATATCACCTTATTAATGAGATTAATGATTAAGGAGATATATATGTAAAGTGCATAGTAATGGTAATATTGCAGACCCACTGACTAAGGCTTTGTCGCAGAAAAAGCACGATGGTCATACAAGTTTCATGAGTATTGGATACATGGGTGATTGGCTCCAGTGCAAGTGGGAGATTGATAGTGTTTGAACCCTAGAGAAAACATTATAATATTTTAGTTTAAGACATTTGGATTATTAATGTTTATGTTTTATCGATTATTCCCTTTATAATTTATTATGTCTTAATTTACTGTGATATAAATGTTAGATTAATAAATATCCTTAGAATATGATATAAATCCTATATCTCTAAGTACGTGACTTAGAAATAAAATTTTGAGAATAGTATCAATATATCTAAAGGTCCCTAGTCGAGTATTATTATTAACAGACAATAAAAATGCATTAAGACTGGTGTGATTGTTGAGTGATGATCACATCTCATTGATCATAGGTATTATATATGATACTAAAGTCAAAAACACAGACAAATATAAATATACATGGTGCTGGACAGACCCAAAGTGAGATTCTACATGTCTATTGTGTCACATGTGATTCTCACTGTGATAATGATGTAATGGTCCTTAGACTTGAAATCAATATATTTTTTTATGAGAATTAATGTACTTTGATTACATTAAAATTTACGTTTAATCGGGTAATGATAAAAGTATATTTTGGGTATATTATAAATCGTATGAGAAACATGCATGATATAGAAAGGATTTAACTCTCCTAATTTTAGGAGTGATATTATTGGACTCTTGTGATAAAACATGTATGTAATTAAATTTGATTTTTCAATTTTTTAATTAAGGGATCTGATGGATTATTTTAGTTTTGATGTATATAGGTTAGTATACATGATTTCTACGAATTTTATTGTAATATCTTATTCAATGGAAAATTTTCGGACTCGTCGGAATAATCATTAGAGTAGGTAATTTCTGAATTAGTTTGTATGTATGTACAGATCTGATGATGTTGTACACCATATTTTTTTTGTAAATTATTCTGGGAAATTATATTATTGCCGGAAAAATATTTCTCGCCGGATTTTATTCGAATTTTGACTGAATTGTTAATTTAGTGATGTTTAGACTCGATTGTTGTGGTATTAATAATGGACAATTGGATAGAGATAATACGAGATGCATTATAGAATGTTTAGAACGACTTTATGACCCTGTAAGCTTGCCTGAAATGGCCAGAGTTTTAGCCGTAAATTGACCCTTATTACGGTGACCGGTTCTTCAGAAAATAAAATTATAAATAAAATCGAAATTGCATAAACAAGTTTTCGAATTAAAATAATTTTGAATTGAAAATTTAATTAAATTAGAATATATTTTGCATTTATTTAATTTTAAATAAAAAACCGGGTTTTTAACGGGTCGTATTTAGACGTTTTTCTTGTAGTGATCCGACGTTCTGTGTCGTAAGTAACTAACATACAACGATATGTTCCGTTGTAAGTTCATAACACACGATAATATATTCCTTCGTAAGTTGATTTATTATTCTATTGAGAACGGGGGCCCCTGCTTACTAACTTGCGACGAAATTATCCATTCCCCAATCTGCTCGTAAGCATTTCTTGTGTTCAAGTGTAAGCTAAAGTCTTACTAGGTTTCTTAAAAATTAAAATATTGTAATTGTTTGCTAGTGCAAATATGACATATTGTATTTTATTCATAAGAATGTTGGTTCTTGACGATCACCATCATGCACATCTAGGAAAGGAAATGCAAGAATAACATTTGTATACTTTACATATGTATATATATGTATATACTTATAAAAACCCTAGTGTGTAGTTGCATCTCATGTATATGTAATAAGTTATTTCATTTTAAATTGGTTATCGTCAATATTTAATAACTTACTATAAAAACAATAATTAAAGATTATTCATTTGACAATTAGAATAATACTTGAAATTTTAATTTTATTAAAGAGAGGTTGTACCAGGTGTATACTAATATAAATAAAATATAATTATAAAATACATATAATTTATTAATGGGTTTTTTCATAAATATCCAATTTTTACCAAATTTTTCCAAAATAATACTATCAAATTTTGAAAATATTTTCAAAACTAAGCAACTTTGGAATGATTTTGCAACCAAGTTTGTAAGTTGAATTTTAAAAAATATTTGAAAAAAAATACATTCTGCAAATTTCTAACAACATAAATTGCAACCTAAAATGCAATGCAACCCAATCTAATGTAAAGGGTTGCACAATTTAAACTAAAATGCAACCTATTATGCAACATATTGTACTTTTGCAAATATTATCAAAACGAAATAGTATTTTAGCAAAAAAAATCTAAGTTGTTAAAATTCGCAAATTATTTTACATAAAATTGAATTTTTGATAAATTCCATTTATTAATTCGTTAATTAAAAAAATATAATTTATGAAAATAAATTATATATATATGTGTGTGTATATATACACACACACAAAATTAATCCCACCATGAAACTAATAATTTAAAATTATGTGACATTGTGGAAATAAATTATCATGTGATTAAAACATATAAACCTAAATGGAAACACCAAAAATAGTCACTAGAAATTATGCAATATGTTTAAGATATAATATTAATAATATGATTATTACATATATTCCTTTCCAATTATCAAATATATATATATATATACATATATAATTTATTTGTATTTTACTACTAAATAATTTACTCATCCATTTTACTACTTTTTTGATAAGTTTTTAAATGTTTAATATCCAACATGTTCATCTACTGTGAAAAAATTATAATTTACAAAGGACAAAATTATTTTTAACATATTAATATCTAATATTTGTACTTTTAAAAATAATATGTTACAAATATTTCTGCTTCAATTTTTTTTTAAAAATGATAAAATTTATATATTTGGGTAAAAGAACCTAAAATATGAAGTATGAATCCATTTGCTTAAAATCTATATTATTAGTTTTTAAAATATTGGAAGATTAATAACATTAGAATAAATACAAAAATATTAAAAAAAGATATAGTTAGTAATATTAAATTAGTAAAATGAGGAAATGGGAGACCTTGTTATGCAACCTAAATATTACAAAATATATTATTTTGCTAATTATCTTATAAGAATATTATTAATTCATTAAAATCATTTAAGATTGTTTAAATTTAATAAGTAGAAAGTGTATTTGCAAGCTAAAGAAACCCTACATGCTAGAGAAATGTACATGTTTTATAGAATAGAATATTTTTTAATGTTTTATATTCTACATATATCTCCTATTTTTGATTAAATGGGACATCTTTTTTTATCAACTCGGACATCCTACATACATACATATTTATTTTATAAAGCCATCTATTTATTATTATTTATGAAGGGGAAAAAATATAGATAGGATTACTAAACAGCTGGATGTAGGGGATATGGTGTTAGAAGGCTTTAATTGTGTATCGGTGAGGCGCCTTCCATTTCAAGAAAATAATATTAAATACAACCAATTAAAATTCGACTGGGTTAAATTCGACCAAAGGCGGTCAAATCCCTTGGACATGGCTAAATTCGACCGGCCTCGGTCGAATTCAAACGATCATATTTAAATGGTCGTATTTGCAACCAATTTTAACCGAAAACGGTTAAAATTAAAACGGGCGAAACTAAACCGGTCAAATTTAGCCCCTAAATTTGACAAAAAAAATCGGGCCGAATTTAGCTATAATAAAAAAGTGGAGGGATTTTCCCGCAAAGTAATTTATTTGGAACTGCTAAATTCAACCGATTTCGGTCAAATTTTATATTTCAAAATGACGGGTGACTTATAAACACTTTCAAAATTTTCGAAAAAAGTGAGGGAAATTTCCCGCTGTTCTGGAAGATATATTTCAATGGAATTCATTTGTATTTAGGATTTTTCAAAATTTTATTTTTAATAAAAAATATTTAAATGTTTGTGAATATTTTAAAATTATGAATATGGGAGATAATAAACGGTATCCAAATAAAAAAATTATTATTTTGGTCTGAAACTTTGGTAATATCACAAATATATTTTTATTTATATTCATACGGTTAGATCAATGAAAAATATTTTTAAAAAAATCGAAACACCAATTCAGGACTAAACACTAGTTAGCTCTACTAGTCAAACTGATGTTTGATCGGTAAAAAGGCAATCCAAATAAATTTATTTTGATCTAAAATTTTGGATATATCTTTAATATATATATCTATTGATATCCATATAGTTGGATCTATGAAAAATATTTTAAAAATAATTGAAACACTAATTGATGACCAAACACTCGGTAGTTTACTAGACAAACTCATGCTTGACTTTTGAAATGGCAAACTAAAAAAATTATTTTGGTCCGAAACTTTGGTAATATCACTAATATATATATTTATTGACATCCATACAAGTGGAACGGTGAAAAATATTTTTAAAAAATTGAAACACCAATTCAGGTCTAAACACTAGTTAGTTGTATTAATTAAAATGATAATTAACCGGTAAAATGGCAATCCAAATAAATTTATTTTGATCTAAAACTTTGGATATATCTTTAATATATATCTATTGACATCCATACGGTTAGTTCGATGAAAAATAATTTTGAAAAAATTGAAACACCAATTCAGCACTAAACTCTAGTTAGGTTTACTAGTCATACTCATGCTTGAATTTTAAAATGGCAAACCAAATAAAATTATTTTGGTCCGAAACTTTGGTTATATCACTAATATATGTCTTTATTGACATCTTTACATTTTTATTGATGAAAAATATTTTTTAAAAAAAATCAAAACATCAATTTAGGACTAGGTGTACAAGTCAAACTGATGTTTTACTTTTAAAATGGCTAACCAAATAAAATTATTTTGATCTAAAACTTTGGTTATATCTCCAATATATATATATATATTGACATCCATTGGTTGGATCGATGAAAAATATTTTTAAAAAACCGAAATACCAATTCAAAACTCATCACTAGGTAAAAGTACCAGGCAAACTGATGTTTGACTGTTAAAATGGCAAACCAAATAAAATTACTTTGATCGGAAATTTTGGTTATATCACTAATAAGAATATCATTATTTTTTTCAATTTAAATAATATTTTGAGTTATATTTTAATTTTTTGAATTTATATTTATTTTGATCTTTATATCTTATTAAAACTGTATCACCTGTTTATATATTATTATATTCACTTAGTTTATTTATTCATTTTATATTTTGAACTTTTTTTAAATTATTTAAAGTTTAGTAAATATATAAAGAAAAATATGTTAATGGGAAAGAATAAAATTTATCCAAATGTTAAATTTTAGTTCTTGAAAAAATAATTATGTTGTACAACAAGTTTTAGTTTATTAATAGTTAGTGGGCCAAAATAATTTTGTGATACATGAAATTAGAAAAAAGTGAAGCACAAGGGCATCAATGAGAGAGGGACGGGACAACAAAGAGAGAGAGGAGGCTGAGTGTATCTAATTTGCTACCGCCTAGCTACCATTTATCACTCACCAACACGCGACCAACACGCGACCAACAATTACAAAACCACCCATCCTCTGCTTTTTTCAGAAAAAACAGAGAATATGCTCCAAATCGAAGACATGCTCCTGGTGTTCTTCAAGATTGAGGCCCTGAATCGAATTGTTACCAGTGTCCGATCAATATTCTATTTTATAAATCGAAGTTCTTTGTTATTTCTACATCGATGTTGTTGTTATTTCCATTTGCTTGATTTAAATTTGAATTAATATTGTTTATTACTTAATTTTAGGGTGTTTAGTCATGTATTTTGCAGTTATGAATTGATAGCTCATTGAACAATGAGTATGTAAGTAATTTTTATATTTTATTGTTGAGTTTCCGTGCTGGCCGAAATATCTCCACTGACTTTGAGTTATTCCCTTTTCTGGCTTGTTTATGAGTTTTGACTGTATTGCTCCGATTAAATGTTTCGTATGCGAATTGGTAATAGTTTATATTAAGGTTTTTGAGTTTGGTGGAGTTCTCGTGAAATTTGTTTTTTTTTTGTTTTATCGCCGTTCTCTTGGTTTTGCCTGAAATCAGTTAACTATTGGTTATTTTGTTTGTTTGTAAGTTTAGATATGAATGTGAGATTTCCATATCAATTTTGAGTGTCATTAGTTAAAAAACCAGACTGTGGTTTTGGGTTGAATTGGGGCTGCCAGAATGTGGGAAAATTCACTAGATTTTGGAAACTTACCAAATTCCAGAGATTTTTTTTTTGAAAACTGGTGCTCTTTAATTTTGACCAAAGGACATCGAATTTAGAATTATATTTTCAGCCATATATGGTTGAATTTAATTATTGGGTGGGACTTTTAAATTTTTTCATAAAATTTATTTATTTGGGCGGGATATTCAATTTTTTTATTAAATATCAAATTTCACCGCTCTTGGTTGAATTCTTCCAGTCGAATTTAAACGGTTGTAATTTTTCGGTTGTAATTAGAAGGTCAAATTTTGATAAATACGACCGAATTTCTAAATTCGACTCCCTTTATTACAACCGATTCAAAATCGGTCAAAATTAGGTAAGTTCGACTGCGCCCGGTTGAATTTGGCTATATTCGACCGATTGTTATTGGACGAATTTAGCCTTTTTCCTTGTAGTGTTAGGCGTTTACTTCCATAGCCTATATTTAATTCACATGGTCTTCAAAATCAATATTTTACTTTGATAACAACTTTGATGCTTAAATTCAGGCACCATACAGATACCTCCGTGATCTAGTCGAGGTAACATATGTGGCTCAAAATGGTCCATTATGTTTTAAATTAGCTATAAGTTGATAGTTACATGTGGTGCAACTAAACCCAGCTCACATACAATAGTTTTATTTAATCCTACTTATTATGTAGCAATCCAATTTGTTTGATGCTCAAGTATTTCCCGAAATATTTTTAGCATTCTCTAGTTCTCAATATAAAGGAAACACGCATGTTTATGAAATTTTATTCATTTTCATATTATGTTCCACAAATTGATAAATATTTTAATTCTTGTTTATCCTATGTAGGTTACTTGATCACGAAGGAATCTCTTATTATAAAGGTACATTTTTATACGTCTTTTTTAGCTTGCAAACATTGATAGGAAATTCAATAAATTGAGATAGTTGCTCCCAGATTCAATTTTCTTACTATATTAATTTTCAGTATTACTTCTCCTAATAATTTGTTCACGTTCAGAAACTAAGAGATGAAATTGTTTTGTATTAGTTTGAGTATGAGGTGCTATTACGTGTTGAATTATTATCACTTTTTTTAAAAGACATATATTGTTATGCATAAACCTTGACAATAGTTTTGTTACTTGGAACCTTCGGTTAAAGTGGAAATTTTAGTTGTAGAGTTTGATGTTAGATATATTTGTGATGTCATGTCTAATCCGATTTGTTTAGTTTCAGAACTTAATATCAGAACTTAACTGGAAATCAGAACTTACTGAAAATAAGAAGTTATCAGAACTTCCATCAGGACTTACATCAGAACTTAAGTGTGGATACACTTCAGGGATGAAAAGCGGTTGATTTACAGGAGAGGATCTGGATTAAACAGAAGAAGATATGATTGAAGAGTTATACAGCTAAATGACTACAGTAGATAATCTCTGATTGATGTATTTTAGGAAACAGAACATATCATATCAATTAGGAGATATCTTGTAACTGTGTAGTATATAAACACAGATTAGGGTTTACACTATATGTGTTATCATTCACGAGATTATTATTCATTGTAACCCTAGCAGCTCTTAGTGATATCATACATCACTGAGAGAGTAGATTAAACCTACTGTAACAGAGTTTGATATATTGAATAAACTTGTTTTCTATTACATACTTGTGTTAATAATCGAATTGATTGTAGATACTATATTCAACCCCCTTCTATAGTATCATTGAGGCCTAACAAGTGGTATCAGAGCCAATTCGTTAAGCTTACAAACAGTTAAGATCCAAAAAAATAATCAATCATGTCTGATCAATCAAAAACACAAGACCCTCCAGAACCTGCAAAGGTTCAACTCATTCAAAACACCAGTAGATATGAAACCATCAGGGTTCCTATGCTCAGGGTATCTGAGTACCCTGTATTGAGTGTGAAGATGGCCATGTTTCTGGAAGCAACAGATCTAAAATATTTAGACAGAATTTATGATGGTCCACACAAGCCCACAAAGCTTTCGGTTGCAGTTGGGAATGAGCCACATAAGATGATTCCCAAAGAAAAGAGAGAACTCACCACTGAAGACATCTCTTCACTAGCTTTTCTTAATTGAAAGTGATGTGTAAGAAATTTATAGACCAAATTGTGTAAAGTTTTACATCACTAATTTTTTAATAAAGCGATGTACTCGTTACTAATAGACATTTGTTATAAATAAAACCGATGTCCTTTACTACATAACCAGAACTAAAACATTGGAATAACAAGCATCCATACAAATCCAACCAGTCAATCATTCATACATTTAACCATTCAATCATCCGAAAACCAAAAAATTGTAATGCATAATTAAAGTGGATTAGTAATGCATAATTAAAGTGGTACAAAAAATATATGACTGATTGCAAAGGAGGATTGTCTGACAGAGGAGACAACTCAAATGTCAAATGCTACAATTAAGGTGGAAGTTCTGACAAGAAAGGGTTCATAAAGACTGAAGGCAAAGGAGGATTGTCTGACAGAGGAGACAACTCAAATGTCAAATGCTACAATTGTGGTGAAAGAGGTCACATCTCTCCTGATTGCGAGAAAGGAAAAGGTGATAAAGGCCAGACACTTATCACAAAGAAGAAAAACTAGGAAGACACTTCAGAATCTGAAGAAGAGGTGAACCATGCCTTAATGGCAAATGCTGATAGAAGTTCTGATGCTGCTGAACTAAAGGTACCTCTATCAACTCTTGCTTTTGATACAGAAGATATTACTGAGTTGAGATTATTTCTGAAAAACATTTACATTAGCTATAGAGATCAGACTTTAGAGAATGAAAGATTAAAATCTGAAAATCTAAAGTACAAAAACAAAAATAGCTATCTTGAAGAAGAGTTAGTCAAGATGAACATTATTCAGACAGAGAGAGATAATGCTGTGTATGTTAAGAATGAATTGCTTAAACATAATGATTATCCAAAAAATGAATTAGAAAAAGAAAGAAAAATCATCAGGACTTGGACTAACTGGCAAAACAACTCAGAATATTCTAAGTAATGGAAACTGGAAAAAGGGGTTAGGTTATAAAGATGGTAAAAGTGAGAAAGGGACTTTGCCAATTAAGCCTATTGTTATCAAACAGACTGAAAAGCCAAAGATAAATCGTGTTAAATTTGTTGCAAAAACTGTTGTGTCTGATTCTGAAGAGATGAAAGACTATAAAATAGAAGTCAAAGAAAAGACAACTTCTGACAAATTAAAACAGGATAAACCAGCTTTCGTAAACATTGGCTTAATGACAAAGAAGCAGCTTAAGTATAAGCTGAAAGAGATTAAAAATGTGAACAAGGTAAAGGAAGCTAGGAAAAATAGGAATGGAAAGGAAGGTGTGAATAAAAGTAATAATTATATGCATGTTCCTAATGCTCCTAGAAAGAAATGCTATAATTGTGGAAACTCTAACCATCTTGCTTCTTTTTGCAGGAAAAATAAAGATATAAACTATTTACCTCCTAGATCAGGAGTTAAGAGTCAGTCTGTTAGGTTTAAACCACAAAATCCTTATTTTTATTGTGGTAGTTTATGGCATTCTATTTATACTTGTAAGGAATATCATAGTTTGTACTATGATTATTATGAAATAAAACCTTCTTTAAAGAAAGTTAGTGTAATTCCTTCTAGTGTAAATTCTGATCCAAAGTCTGATATAAAGTCTGATAAAAAGCATGTTAGCATAAACTCTGAAACTAAATCCGCTGCAAATGCTAACAAACTTAACAAGGCCAAAGGATCCAAGAAAGTCTGGGTCCTTGAAACTAATCAATAGCGGTCTTTGTGATTGCAGGGCAACAGGAAAAACATCCTGGTTCTGGACAGTGGATGTTCAGGATATATGACGGGAAATAAAGCCCTGCTATCAGACTTTGTGGAGAAAGATGACCCAGGAGTTTCTTATTGAGATGGCAACATGGGAAAGACTCTAGGATATGGAAATATCAATCTTGGGAATGTCATAATTGAAACAGTAGCTCTTGTCTCAGGACTTAAACACAATCTGCTAAGTGTGAGTCAAATCTGTGACAGAGGTTATCATGTGGATTTCTTTGAGGAACACTGTGTAGTTGTAAGTAATTCTACAGGAAAAGTGGTTCTGAAAGGTTACAGACATGGTAACATATATGAAGCCAGACTTTTAACAAATTTTGATGGTTCTGCAATCTGTGTGTTAAGCAGAGCATCAATTAAAGAAAGCTGGAATTGGCACAAGAGACTCTCTCATTTAAATTTCAACAACATAAATGAGCTAGTAAAGAAAGATCTTGTGAGAGGACTGCCAAAATCAATATTTACTCCTGATGGTCTTTGTGCCTCATGTTAAAAGGCAAAACAAAGAAAATCTTCATTCAAGAGAAAAACTGAATCCTCAAAACTTGAGCCTTATCATTTACTGCATTTTGATCTATTTGGTCCAGTCAATGTCATGTCTATTGTAAAGAAGAAATATGCTATGATTATAGTGGATGAGTTCACAAGATACACTTGGGTGTATTTCTTGCACAAGAAGAATGAAACTGCATCTACTCTAACTGATCATGTCAGACAGCTGGATAAGTTAGTCAAAGATTCTGTTAAAATAATAAGAAGTGATAATGGCACTGAGTTCAAGAATTCAATCATGGAAGAGTTCTGCAAAGAGCAAGGAATAAAGCAAGAATTTTCTGCACCTAGAACTCCACAGCAGAATGGAGTTGTAGAAAGAAAGAACATGACTCTTATTGAAGCTGCACGAACTATGCTTGATGAAGCAAAGCTACCAACCTATTTTTGGGCTGAAGCTGTGTAGACTGCTTGTTTTACATAAAGTGCTACACTCATAAACAAGCATGGAAAAACACCATATGAGATGGTGAAGAAAAAGAATCCAAATCTGAAATACTTTCATGTATTTGGATGCAAGTGTTTTGTTCTTAAGACTCATCCTGAACAGCTGTCAAAATTTGATCTAAAAGCTGATGAAGGAATTTTTGTTGGATATCCACTTTCCACAAAAGCCTTCAGAGTCTACAATTTAAGAACAAGGGTTGTCATGGAATCTATCAATATATCTTTTGATGATAAAATGATTACTGGACTTGAAGATTTCAATGATCATGATCAGCTGAGATTTGAAAATGAAGATGTAAATTCTGATTCTGTAAATTCTGATGACCTAAATCCTGATCCTGTAAGTTCTGACGGGTTAAATTCTGATGTCATTGAAACTGTGGTAACTGCTCCAAAGGAAAATGCACCTGTTCAGGGGGAGCAAGCTGATGATCATACCACATCTCAAGACTCTCAAGAAGCATCAGAACCAGTCACTGGCTCTTCAAGTTCTAATTCATCAAGTTCTGATGAGCCAATTTCTGATAATTCTGGAAACTCTAATTCTTCAAAACCTGAAGGATCCAACTCAAATTTTGGAATCTCAGAGAGCATAACTTCAGGGGTAGCATCGGAAAATTCTAATGGAGATAGCATGGATCATGGGGGAGGATTCAGTTCTAGAGATCAACTTCCATCTGCAAGGAAGTTGACTAAATCACATAAACCTGACTTAATAATTGGAGATCCTGAGGCAGGTGTCAGAACTAGAACAATAACAAAAAATGAATGTCTCTATCATTCTTTTCTATCTCAGACTGAACCAAAGAAAGTGGAAGAAGCTCTTCAAGATGCTGATTGGGTGCAAGCAATGTATGAAGAGTTAAATGAATTTGAAAGAAATAAAGTCTGGACCCTAGTACCAAGACCAAAGGACAGATCAATTGTTGGTACAAAATGGGTGTTCAGAAATAAAACTGACAGTGATGGCATAATTATAAGAAACAAAGCAAGGATGGTTGTTAAAGGTTACTCTCAACAGGAGGGTATTGACTATGATGAAATATTTGCTCCAGTTGCTAGATTGGAAGCCATAAGAATCTTTTTGGCTTATGCTGCTCACAAGAAGTTTAAAGTCTTTCAAATGGATGTGAAAAGTGCTTTTTTCAATGGAAAATTGAAAGAAGAGGTATATGTTGAACAACCTCCAGGCTTTGTAGATCCAAAATTTCTAAATCATGTCTACAGGCTTGACAAAGCACTTTATGGCCTTAAGCAAGCTCCTAGAGCATGGTATGAGACTCTGGCTCAATTCCTTCTGGAAAGTGGATTTCACAGAGGTACAATTGACAAAACTTTATTCTACCTCAACTATGGAAAGGACTTGCTTTTGGTACAGATATATGTTGATGATATCATCTTTGACTCTACAAATACAAAACTTTTTGAAAGATTTTCCAAGTTAATGCAGTCAAAATATCAAATGAGTATGATGGGAGAGTTGAGTTATTTTATGGGACTTCAAGTCAAACAAACTGAAGAAGGTACTTTCATCAGTCAATCCAAGTACACCAGAAATCTACTCAAGAAATTTGGAATGCAAGACAGTTCTACTGCATCAACTCCCATGACCACTACCACCAAGTTAGATAAAGATACTGGAGCATCAGTATACATTATCTTTTTTGACATTAGCTTTTCTTAATTGAAAGTGATGTGTAAGAAATTTATAGACCAAATTGTGTAAAATTTTACATCACTAATTTTTTAATAAAGCGATGTACTCGTTACTAATAGACATTTGTTATAAATAAAACCGATGTCCTTTACTACATAACCAGAACTAAAACATTGGAATAACAAGCATCCATACAAATCCAACCAGTCAATCATTCATACATTTAACCATTCAATCATCCGAAAACCACCAACACCAACCCCATCATCTGCATCAATCATCCAAAAATCGCCAACACCAACCCCATCATCTGCATCAATCATTCAAAAACTATAGAATCTACATTACCAAATGTACAACCCCCAGCATTTATAAACCTATACACCAATCCCAGCATTCATACACTTACATTCTTACTACACAGAACCGTCTAAATTACCTACTCAAACTAAAAATGCACAAATGCACATGATTATTTTTTAAAAATTAAAACTCAAACATCGGTCCTTGTTATAAAACTGATGTGAATCAACTAAAAACACATGACCTACTCAAACTAAAAATGATATCTAAACCAACAAATGAAATCAAATTATTAGAAAGAAAACGATGTCTACAATGTTAAAACACATCGGTTTGTGCAAGTACATAAAAGTAAAACAAAATAAGACCGATGTTAAAGTAGAAGTTTCACATCGCTTCTTAAACTAAAACTGATGTTATAATACATGTCTAACATCAGTTTAGGAAATAAACCGATGTAAAATAAGGACTAAAACATCGATTTATTTAGGAATCTGATGTCTATTAGTTAAAAGTGCTTCCCTGTTATATGTTTAAAATGGTATTTAACCTCCTAAATACCATTTTTGACAATCTAGTTTAAATATTTTATTCAAAAAAGGGCTAATTATACATCAGTTTGCTCAAAAAATCGATGTCTGTGTACATCTTTAACATCGGCTAAAACCGATGTTAAAGACCCCCCCTTTCTCTACACATGCGAAGACATCGGTTTTAAAAGAAAAAAGACATCGGTTTTAAAAGAAAAAAGACATCGGTTTATAACCGATGTCTAAGGGCATTTTTCTAGTAGTGTATGGACTAGATAGATGTCTATAGGTGTCTCTCTCCAATATTCAAAAATTGAGAGAATCTGAGTTGGTTGTAGTGATTGACAAGGTACATATAGTTATTCCAGAGGACACCCAATTGCTTCATGAACTCAAGAAGGCTCAGATAGATACTTTTCCTGAAGCCTATCTCTGTCCTTAGTCTAAGAAATGTAAACTCTTCACTGTTCTTAAGAATTATGTTAGAGAAAACATGAGGCTGATAATGACTTTTCAATCTCATCTAAAATGCAAAAAGTACAAGAAAAATGAAGATGAAGAGATGATCAGAATTCTTGAGAGATACCTTGGAATGCTGATACCATGTTGCCAAACCTACAATACAACTTAAAGGATGACAAGGATAATGATGAGCAGAAGCAAGATGATCAACCACCTTCTGGCTCAAATTCAAGTCAAACTTCTAGAGCAACTGGTTGCAAAGAAAAGAAGAAAGATGAGAAAAAGGGAGAAAAAAAGAAGAGAGGGGAGGAGAGAAGAAGGAAGAAGAAGGAAGACACCTCAGAACCACAAAAGCAATCCCTACCAATCCAAATCAACCGAGCTCAACCCTCTAAGCCAACAAACTCAAATATTAAACCACCTCAAACTACAAAGCCTGAATTCTTGTACAAACAAACCGCTAACACCTTACTGAAAATACTAATCACCTCATGCCAAACATCTCTAAAGAAAATCTTCAAACCTACCTTCTGTTAAGCCACCAACCAAAATTCATTACAAATCTGTTGAGAGAAAATCAAAGACTGCAAGTAACTGAGGGGGCCATCTGGAACTGTTTCAATCAAAATAATTTCCTATCTCTGAACTAGTGCATCTCAAATGAAGACTACTTTCAAGAATTAGCTGAAGAAATGGTCAGAGTTTGGGTTGTAACACTAAGGGAAGAAATAATCTACTATCAGGATGGAACCTTCACATTTCTTGGCAAAAAATTAATGGACATATTTTCACCCACAGAGATCAAAAGGGTGATAAGCTTACTGAAGGACAAAGATACTGCAATAAAGACATGGAGATCTATTTTAGCTTAATGGTTGGTAGAAAGGGAGGAAAGAAGAGCAAGATATAAGGCTGAAAGTGAGGAGTGGAAAAGAAAGTATATTGAGGAGATAGAAATGTATATACAAAGATCTGAATATCTCAAGGCAAAGGGGATGAGCAGAATAACCAAGGATGGATAATTTCTAAACATCAAGATTGGCAGATTCTCAAGAATTAGGATTGGTTACTTGGACAGTTATCCATTAGCTGATAAACTGAAACTTGTAGAAGCTCTAAGAGGGACAACAATCATAAAGGAACTGGAAGTACTTGTAAAGTTAAAGAACCTCATTAGAGAAGAAACAAGAGATGAGAAATTTGACTAATGAATATATCTATCAAACTCAAGAAATCATTCAATGTATAAAAGTTATACTTCTGTCAATTTTTATGTAAAGTTTTATTATTCATTATAGCTTGGGGTTAGTCTTGTTACCAGACATGGATTTGTAATAAGCAATCTTCTCACAAATTGGGGGAGTTTGTTGTGCAAGAAATGCCTGTACTATAACATGACTAAGTCAAATTGATAACCCTAAGTAAGTTGTATGATAATCTAAGTTTGCATTTTGTATTATATTACTTGAGTCTGTAAAAATGTCAATATATTAGACTGGAGTAATTTTCTGTAATTAGTATTAAGCCTAAGAATAAACTCTGGAAGAAAATCATGAAGATCATGCCTCAGAGAAAGTGTGAAGAAACTTGGAGTTGAATAAATCTGTGTTAAGAAAAATATTCTAAGTCAAGAAATCTACAAGTCATGGATCAAGTCATATAGAGAAGTCATTCGAGAACTCTAGAATGACTTATCGACAAGTCCAAAATAGCTTATAGAGAAGTCTCAGAGATCTCAAAGTCAAATTTTAGATGTGAAGATTGGAGATATCGACAAGGCAAACTCTCATTAGAGATCTCAGAGATATTGATAAGTCAATATGCCTATAGAAAATTCAGAGATATCGACAAGTCTTTTCTACATGCAGAAATTTAGAGATCTCGATAAGCTAAATTATCTTATAGAAAACTCAGACTTCGATAAGTCAAAATAACTATAAAATAAAAAGAGATCTCGATAAGCCATTATACTCATCGAGATGTCGAGTTCTCTATATAACAAACTGGAGATCTCGATATAAAACTCAAGTAAAAAATGCAAACCAGTTAAAGATCCAAGATTATTAATCAACAAACAAATCAATCACTGATTTGAAAAGTCTACAAAAAGCAGCTTGAAGAGTACAAGATCAAAGGCCAAGATTAACTGACAAAGTAAAGTCACAGACATGCACAATTTGCAAAGATACACTAAGCCAGAAATAGAAAGTTTTAGTTAACTTAAAGTAGGGTTTAGTACATGCTATTACATGCTGTGTAAAACTTGTGTTTACCGTTCTATAAAGTGAATACTGGATGCTTTGTTTTAATTGTAACAAATAGATCTAGAAAATCTTGTAACTCTCTCGAGAAAGAAGCTGAGTTCTTTATCAATAAAGAACCCAGAAATTTGTAGCAATACATACTTGATTTTAATATAAAATTAAGTGAGTTTTGAAGATAGTGTGTTCATGTGCATGTTTCATTATTTCTGTTAAAATACTTTATCTCTACAAGGTAGATTACTTTGTTCACCACATCCATAACAGCTCAAAAAGCATAAAAATAATCCAAAACACATTCACCCCCCCGTGTTGTATTTATTACCTAACACTTGATCATGTGAATAATATGTTCGTGAATGTCCTTAAGCAAAATTGGATAATTTATTGAAAGTGGGTGACAAGGAAGTGCTCGATTATGTAAATGCGGAAATTTCTTTGAAAGAAAAAAAGTGTAGAGATAGTTGGAGAAAGGTGTGATATAGTAGGTTCTAAATATTGCACTACATAGTGTGACGAATTTGATGTACTTAAACAAACAGACAAGAACGAGGATGGCAAAGATCACCCAAGAAGAGTCTTGATGATGTTTATAAAGATAGGAACGATGAAAAACATCATGTTAAAGGTGCATCAAAATCGTATTTCGATGATTATTAATTAGTAGATGTTTTGCAACATCAAAACTTAACTCAGAGAATATATAAGTTGAGTTCTCCAATTTTCAAAACTAATGCTTTAATTTTTGATGAGTTTGACGTGAATGTAATTTTAATTAGTATTGTATAAGCCATATCAATTTGATTTGAATATAAGTCAGGAAAATACGATGAAAATATTTGACTTATTAAATAATGATGAAAAGTATATTTTGTATCTATTAGAAGATAAGGGTGTCCTGAGAACATTATATGAATGTTGAATGTTCGATGTCTATTGGTACAGTACATGAGTCCTATTTTATCTATTCTTCCCTTGTCACGAAAAAATCGAACATCGAAAGAAAGTCACGTTAATAAATGCAATCAAACATATGACAGGGCAAAGGAAAGAAAGTCATATGGATCATAGACAGTGGATTCTCAAGACATATGACACGTGATATGGCCCTCCTATCATACTTTGCCCATTAGTGACTTTTGGAGACAATAGAAAAGGTTTCACAATGGGATATGGCAAATTAATTTCTGGAAATGTTGTCATTGAAGATGTAGCACTGGTAGCTGGTAAGGATTCAAGGTCTCATGTGAAAGTTAAGTCTGCACACCTCAAAATTAATATAGGCTTGATTTAAAATCTAAATAAATCTTTTATAAATTTAACTTTAAATTTTCTTTACCCAATTAACCTTTTATTTTCTATTATTACTAGCTAGTATCTCATAGATTACTTTAATATTTATCAAGTTTTAACTTATTTTTTAATACAGAGTTTCTACTAGAAAGAAATAAATTGTGGAAGATAATAAAATAGAATATGTTATTGGTTTGATAAGATTTGAACCATATATTTTTATTTGTATCTTTAAAGTTATTAATATTAAAATTAAATTATTTTATGTTGTAGGCAATATTCAAACTATGATTTCAAAATAAAAGTAATATTTTTCAAATGTTTATAGGAATCATGGTTTTTGTTAATCAACTACATATAAACAACTAGCCAAATGTATACATATTCATAAAATAAGGTGTATCATTCTATTATAATTAATAAATAATAGAAGAAAAAAGGAGAATATTTATTAATAATATGAAGAGAATCTTAAAAGTACCAATTCATGTCCAAAAAGTAACTTAATATCAACACACACTCACACACACATATTGAGACAGACACACATTAAGCACATTCATGTTCATATCCACACACTCACAATTTACATTAATATCCATATTTATATCTTTATCTGTATCATCAATCTTAGTTTCAAACAAAAATCTCTACCACCTACCTCTCTTATCTCTATAGCCTTTTTCATCACAACCACCTCCTTATTTACATTGTGAAGCAATCTAATCAATTTCATCTCTCTTGGCACATAGGCCTTTTTCATCACAACCACCTCCTTATTTACATTGTGAAGCAATCTAATCAATTTCATCTCTCTTGGCACAAACATACAGTCATAAATTGTATATTTCAGGTAAATTTACTCTATCACATGTAGATCTGCTCTAACAAATACATGTGATAAAAAATAGGTAGATTTGGTAAACAAACAAGTCCTTAGATATATACATGAGAGTATGTTTTTATCTTTGATTATATAGCACCTTCAATCAAACTTCTAATAACAAGGTGACTTCAATTTAAGAAACCCCCTTTCTTTATAGTTCTTTCACAAGTATCCAGAAACTCTATCACAAGTAAATTCCCTAAAAACAAGTAGATTTATTAATTTCAATAATAATTGGTAATTACTATTTTTTTAATTTTGCATTACATGGATTAGTAATTTGTGTAAATATAAAGATCGTGATAGTTTAGTTTGATTTTTTTCCCTATATCAACAATTTTAATAGCAACCACCACCATTGTTAAGGAAAACATCCTTATTGTAAGCAAAGACCCCACTTAATCCTTCTATCTGATCCCTTTTCAAGTAGATCTGGGAAACATATAGATCCAATATATTGCGAAAAATGTTCATAATTAATTGGTTATATTTTGTGCTATATAGATTGGTAATTTGTGTAATTATAATCAGTAATGGTTAAGTTTGATTTTTGTTATAATTTGTGTGTGTGTATATATATGTGTGTGTTTATATGCTAATTAATATGTATGCACTAATTCCCAATAATTCTCAGGATCGAAATGGAGTCCACCTCATCTAACTTGAAAAGGATGCATAGGGAGGAGGGTAGGGAGGCCAAATGTCCTAAAAGGACAAAACAATTATCAAAATTTGAGCAAATAAAGCAAAAATACAATTTTGAAGCCGCTCTAGCCGATTTGATTGTAAGTATGAATCTCTAGATCTAAATACTTGTGGTGATATTTTGTTATTACAATCTAATTTATGATTAATCATTTATAAACTTTTTTTTATAATAATCTAATCTATAATTAATCATTTGTAAACTTTTAACATGTCAGGATAATTCATTGCAAGCTTCATGGTCAGATCACAATAACTTCAGACAAATTAGGTATGGAAAACCCTTTGATGTGATTGTTTATATATTTTGATCTTGTGCCTCTACTGTATCTCAATGATTAGCTACATAAGACTCAATCAATCTAAAGAGGTGATTAGGTCGTATCATTGTTAAAAAAAAGTAGCATATGTGTATCTTTTAAATCCCTCTGCACCCCTCATTTCTTTAAATAGTTTATATATATATTTTTTAAGTTATAGAACTATATGTTATATGCACCTTAAAACATGTGTTGGACATAATTGAGGTGACGAAGGAGTACTAATTAAACACCTAATTGTTTGTTTTCATCAATTTTTAACTTGCTTATTCAAATTTTTTGAAGATCTATTATATATAGTTTGCATTTCAATGGTGGTTTAAGTGAACCCAGATTTGATAGGTTTAAGTGGTTTAAATATCACCTAAACATATATTATACTCCATGGTGACCTAAATTTTATTTGCAGTATTGACATCAACAAAGATATTATCTCTATTTTTCACAATGGAACCAGCATAGATTCTAGCCAGGAGACCTCTATTGTGCAGTGGTAAGATGTTGATATGTATATATATATATATATATGCAAATGTTTCTATTTGGTATAATATCTGAGTGGACACATGCAAAAGGTTTGGTCTATAATTTTATTTATAGTATAGCAGTTGCACATGTACCTTTCAAGGGATTTCTGGTTAACATTGACTGCAGAATGTTCTATATGTCGTACTCTTTTGATACCTAATTTTTTATCTTCTACTAATTTCAGGGGCCTAAGTGCCTCTCGAGAGCAGGAACTTAACCAACAATCAGTAGGGGACAGTGATCTGTACTTGACGGTCAGCTATTCATTTTTTATATTTTCATTTTAATAACATTTCGGGTGTATTGACAATTTCTTTGATAAGTGCAGCCTTTATTTGGCAAGTTTGGATATGGAGTAGCTGTTTCCTCTATGCATTTAGGGAGGTAAGCAACTGGAAATTCAGTTTATTGCTCTTTGTGCCTATTGTCATATCTGTATATTTCGGCAACAAAATTCTATATATTGACACTGCAAGAAAAAAAGACTAAATTCGACAGGAAAATCTTGATTAGGTTTTAAAATTTGTCTGTTACCTATCTGCTTCTAATTAGGCGTGCCAGAATATGCTCAAACACAAAGGCCTCTGGGGAAATATGTATCATTGATATCGAAAGTGATGGCTCCCTACAAGATTCAAGTGGAGCTCTGATAAAGATGGTAATATCACCCGATTTATGAATTTAATCTTTATGATGTTTAATTTTATGTTTTTTCTAGCTAGTTACACACTCTCAACTTCAATTGACTTGCCATAAAAAATTTAGACTGAGGGTGGAATGCCAAGCACCTCAGAAGAGGATCTGATAGAATCATTCAGGGGAAGATTTACAAAGGTAACTGCTGCAGTTTGCGTATATATGTAAATAAGCACCTCCAAATATCTCCTCCATACTAACACTAAACTGACAGGTGCAAATTTTTGATCTTCATATGGGAGGTGTAGGGTTACATAAACTCCTGTGCAGACTTAAGGATATCTATTTCCCTTACATCCAGGTTACTTTCTTGCTACTATACATATTTATTCAGAAAAAATAATAAAGAGCTAGTAGATCTACCTAGCTTTTTATGCTTACATATGTTGAGTTACCACTGGACAGATTGATAAAACATGTGCTCTTAGGGTCAAGCCAGTTGAGTTTCAGGTACAAACCTATTAATCTTATTGCAACATTTTAACATTATATTTGTTGGAGATCTATAATTTAAATCTTTTGAAACCATTTAGCATTTATTGGATTATAATTCCTTATTGTTCTCCAGGTGAATGGCCAAAATTTAGCTTATATAGATGGTGGAAAGGTTTCCATCACTAACTTGCACGCCTGCAGTGGCCCAGAATTCAAATTGCAGCTTTGCTTATCATCCATTCCAGAAGTTGCTGGTAACTATTTCTTGTGTTCAAGTGTAGCCTACAGTCTTACTAGGTTTCTTAGAAATTAAAATATTGTAATTGCTAGCAAGTGCAAATATGACATTTAGTAATTAAGAATGTTGGTTGTTCAGGATCACCATCATGCACATCTAGGAAAGGAAATGCAAGAATGACATTTGTATACTTTCCAATAATCCAGGTAGATATGTATATACTTATGAAATCCTAGTGTTTAGTTGTATCTCATGTTTATATAGTAAGTTATCTCATTTTAAATTCGTTATCATCAATATTTATTAACCTACTGTTAAAAGAACAATTAAAGGTTATTCATTTGACTATTAGAATAATATTTGAAATTTTATTAAAGAGTGGATATGGATCATTAAAAATAAAATCCGGTCCGAAAAAAATTAGCCCTCCTATTTGCATATCCACTAGTAGTCAACATGACTGATAATTTCCTAAAACATCTAAGAATTACAACTTGAATCCAGAGAATGAAATGTGCTACAATACTAAACTTATTGCTAAGTAAAGCTACTCCTTCAACGGATAGCCAAGATGGTCTTATCCGTTGAGGCTACAAATACTAGATTTCTACTTAAGTGTTTTGTATAACTTATCATCAAACTAATACACATATTCCTAACACAACATCTCAAAACTTTAGAAATTATACTAGAACATTACCCGTGTCTCCCACGGGTTTTCATACTAGTTATTCCCTCTGTTCCTTTGAGTTATTAACATTTGAAATGAAGTGTTCGACACACATTTTAAGGCTCTTATCTAGTATATAGTTGTATAACTTATTTTGATTTTTTTTTCTTTTGAATAAAAATTTTAAACATTTAATATTTATTCAAAAGTTTTTTTTTAAAAATAACTTATGTAACATAGTAATTTCAAATGTTAACAAATTAAAAGGAAGATGGAGGGAATCTATACTATATTATGATAAGCGAAACATTAAAATTTTGGTAATTGGTCGGTTGGTACTTGCTGAAATTACCGAATTACCCTTACCATTAAATTTTATAAAATTAATTTTTCTTTTTTTCAATTTAGATCAAACCTATCACATATCCCCCTACCGTAGTAGAATTCATCCGGCTTTTGAATAGAAAACTGTCTCTAAAGCCTCTCTCTAAGATACTCATTACTCAAGGAGTCAAGGTCCATACAAGATAAATCGTCTCCTTTTCTTTCAGTTACTATAAAACATATGCTTGCCCTGATATTTTCGGCATCTCAATCTGTCTGTCATCGTGGACCGATATTTTTATGCACGCATTATGTTATTGTTTTTACACAATTACGCTCCTTTAATTAATTTAAACTTTATTTAAAAAAACATAAAAAATAATTAATAAAATTATGGGTCAATACACCTTCAAATACACGTAAAAATCAAAATGAAAAAATAATTTGGGACGGAGGAGGTAATATTAAAAAATTCGTACATTAAACGGATTCTAAACTAGAAATTTGCTCTATTACAATAGACGAAATATTAAAAGTTTGGTAGTCGATCGTTTGGTAATTTGCTTAAATTAATTAATCACCCTTACTCAATTATTCTAATTCTACTTTATCGGTTGATTGGTTGGTTGGTCAATTATAATTATATTATTGAAGTCAACTAATTCTGCGGCTTTACAAATTTAAATTCTATTTTATCGAACTCTATATCATTATAATTAATATTAAAGTCAACTTCTTCTACCAATTTAAATTTTAATTTATATTGAGTCTATAATATTGTAATTGTTATTTCAGACTAAAATAAATTTCAGCAAACTAAATCTATCTATATTATATTAAAAATGAAACAATGAAAGTTTGGTGGTAGTCGGTCTGATCATCGTAATTATAGTAATACTTAAAATAAAGCACACTCATTAATATTCACAATAGAATTATTCAAATAAAAATAGAATTATAATATGTCTAATGGTCTTGATTTAAACAAAAAAAATTATACCATTCATTCGGGCTGTGCTAAAATAAAATTAAACAAAAAACTAAATATAATTAGCTAGATTTGGGTTGATATAACGGGTGTGAGGACAAAATAAAATTGCTATCTCATGCTAAAATCAAAAAATAAATACTATCAATCCGTCTAAATTTTTTTTATTAACCGTGCTAAAAGAAAAATAAAATTTGAAATGTTAACGTTTGTCTATATAATATTATCACGCTAAATAAAATACATTATCTATTCGACTTAAAATAAAATAATATTTACCGAGAGTTAAAGTAAAATTGAAAACAAAAATTTAGCAAAAAAAAAAAAAATTGAAAACAAACTAAATGTAATTAGCTGATTAATATAACGGGTCTGAGACTAAATAAAATAATATTTATTATGATCTACGATAAAATTAAAATTAAATTCAAATTAAGTTAATTTTTATATTAATAATGTGTTTAAGTAAAACTAAAGTGTACCTAATGGTTGGTAGGTATAATGTAGTTTTAGAAGAGTGATAACTGGATCCAACCCTAATAGCTGAAATATTAAAAGTTTGGCTGTGTGTACAAATTAAACCAAATATAAATCTGATATAATTAGTTGGATTGATCGGTATACCAAACTAAAAATAATTGGTATAAAACTTACCTTTTAGTTAAAAGATTATTATCTTTCATCAACACACCTATAAATATCAAAAATTATATATTTCAATTAGTGATATTTTTAAAACTAAAATATTACAAATTTTACACGTGTATTTTAAAATTATTGTCAATTTATATTATTAAAAATTCTTATAAATAATTTTTAGAGTTTAAAATTTTCACTTTAAATTAAATTCAAA